>NC_056730.1:1130271482-1130541482 GCF_019279795.1 Protopterus annectens
TTCAAAAATCTACCGTCCCTTGTTATATTTTCCCTTCTAGGTCCCCAGACACATCCTCACAGTTGCAAACCAAATTCTAGTCTCCACCTATAAGTAATATTCCTTGTTGAAAGATGATTTTCTCCCAGAATTTTCTTAAGCTCCGTTATAGCAGTTTTAGGGGTTATGTAAATGCATGCCAGTGAAATTCTCCTCCCTAGCCAGTAGCCCCTTAGTACTATGCATCTTCCATTATTATCTTTTTTTCCTCTTCTGTCACTATTGAAGCTCCTCATCTGCTCCAGACATTCTGCTGGATAACCATCCTGAAAACCTTTATTTATCAAATTCACATATTCAGTTCTTTCCAGGTATGTCTCCTGTAGCATGGCTATTTGCACTCTACATTTTTTAATATAATTCACTACTCTTTCTTTTTCTTATTTATCTGTAAGACTATTCAAATTGAAAGACATTATAGAAAGCATAATTTTCTTATATAGTTATTACCACCTTTTATATATAACTGCTGTTTTGCTAAATGTCAAGTTCCAACTTTTATGTTACATGTATATACTGTTTGGCAGGTTGGTCTCTTATACAGTTGTTTCATGTCATATCCATTTGCGCTTATGTCGTATCTTACGTAACTTTTTTTTTTTTTGTAAGCCCTCAAACAGAACAAACACACACCCCCGACCGAAAAAAAACCTCCTGAAATCTATGAACTTTGCAATAACTCACGCTCCTATGTACATCTTCAAATATTGAAGTTTTTTCTTCCTAATAAGAACATACATTTTAAGTTGATAGCTGTACTGACAGGCCAAAGTTAACCAAAAATAAATGTTAGTCATGCTAAGATGCATGGTACAGCCTGTGCTATTAGTGTTTGATTTTTTTTTTTTTAATTTCTTTATAACTCTTCCAGTTGAGAAAACACATGAATGCTTTCAGTAAACGCTTTCTCCAAGCCATTTCTCTCTACCAAATTGTCTACTAGTGACATGCAAACGAGACATAAACCTGCTAAGGGTACCTTGTTTATCAGAAAAAAAGCCTTAAAATATTCAATATTTTTCATTTACAAGCTTTGTAATAAATTTGTTACTGGATAATGCCTAGGGTTGTTACCCAGCCATTTCCCTATTCACGCATGAGAAAAAGCACACTAATTTTTCTTTTGTCATATTCTCCTAAACAGACCCTTCCGCTCTCCCCCATGTCCTCCACTCTTTTTTTTTTTTTCATTGCATTGCAGTGCGTACATTTCTCAAAACTGAACAAAGAAAAGAAAGTGGTACGGTGAACAAGAAAAAAAACAAAAGCACCTGTTTATATTAGTATCCCCATTGCAATAAAAAAACTGAGAGAACTTTACTTCAAGTCTAACTGGTTTTGTATTATCTTTAATTTTCTTTAAAACTGTCACACCTGGGAAACCCCCTGATTGCTTTCAGGGAAAAATTTTGTCTTAGTCAATTTCTCGTTTTTTTTTTTCTTCTTTTCCCTCAACCAGTCCCCTTCCACCAGATTGTGTTCAGTTTGTCTTTATCAGATTGTCTCCATGGCGATACAGCATTATAATGTTTTGATATATGAAAAAAAAAAGGGGGGGGGTTACCTTATAGGTGTGTTCATCCTCTGTGATCTGGAGATGTTGTTCACAGTGAAGACTCGGTAAGACAAAAGTCAGATTACCTTGAACTTCTTGCTAGTTTTATCTTTGGTGACTATTGTACTTTTAGTTGCTTATCTTTTCAGACTGGTTAAAGACAGGTCCATTTCTTCAACTTTGTTTATTCTTCTTAAAGTCCAGAGCTGCTTCAAGATTGTTGAAAATTATTGACCTTCTGGTAGAAAGATTTTGATCCTGGCAGGAAGTATAATTTGTGCTTTGCGTCAGATTTCTTCAGATTCTTGATTAAGGGAACCCACACTTTTCTTTTAGCCATTACTGTAGTAGTATAATCATTATCAAATCTGATACTTTTCCCAATTATTTGACCTGGAGTTCCCAACCAGGCATCTCTCAGGATCAAGTCCTTATTTTGTGCTGACAGAAATTTAACAATTGTAGACCTTGTAGCTGATGCGTTTTTTTGATCAGGAAATATTTGACCGACACCCGTGGACTCTCTCTATTCCAAATGATGGAGAGTCAGGTAAATTTATTGCCTTAGAAAGCCAGTCCTAGGTATTGGACCATGTTATTACTTTCCATTCTTTCTGGGATTCCATAAATTCTAATGCTGTTCCTTCTTGATCTGCTTTCTAAGTCTTCCACTTTCTCCAGTAACATGTTGTTTTGTTTTAACAGGAAATCTATCTGACTTTCATTCTCTGTTCGTTTTCCATCAATCTCATTAACAGATTCTTCTGTAGCTGCAATTTGATCAGAATGTTTTGTGATGATTTCCTTTTGTGTGTTAATTTGCTTCTTACTTTCTTCATATTGTCCATAATATTTTCCAAGTTATCCATTTTTATGTTGAGGTTCTGTATGCTAGTTATAATTGTAAATGTTAAGTTGTCTATCTCGCCTTCATTCTTGCTGGATGGGTTCGGAGCCGATCCTCGGCTCTGACTCGGCCACTCTAAAAGCTCGAGAGCTAGTTCCACCGGCTCGAGGCTCCCCTATATCCCACAATGCTAGGTGGTAACTCCTCAGATCTCGTTTGCCGCTACAGCGATCGAGGTGCTTTTTCAACCGGCTCGTCAGGTTAGTTGAAATATTGAGTTGCATCTCAGATAGACCCCCTTTTAAGTTAGCTTTCCTCATGGTTTTAAAAGTTAAATAGTTTACTCCCCTTTATAGTCAAGTTTCCCCAGTTTTTTTCCTAAATTTGCTAATTTTATTCCCTTGGGCTTTAGGCCCATTCCCTCCCTACCTTAGTAGTTGGAGTGACTGTGTTTTGTAGGGATTTAATTTCTAAGTTAATTACTAATTTTTAATTTAAAAATATTACAAGTGTAATTGGTGTGTGTGTGTGTGTTTGTGGTTACACTTTGACTTTTTCTTGGACATGTCCAAAGAATCGAAGGTCTCAGGCTTCAAGAAGTGTGACTCATGCTGTCAGAAGATGTCTCTGACAGACGGTCACACTTCTTGTGTATACTGCCTGGGGCCTTTGCACCTGCAGGACTCATGTGCTGTTTGCCATGGCTTCAGCCCTAGAGTCCTGCAGGAGCGCAAAAATAAACTCATTTTAAGGGGCTTATTGAAGCCTGAGGGTCCCTCGACTCAATCCTCGGGGAAACCCTCTAAGCCTTCCAGACCTTCGGCTCCAGTCTCTGAGCCGTCTTCTGGGGGTCCAAAGGCTGTTTGAACATCAGCTGCGGCCGGAGCCGATGAATCTCGAACGCATGCCCCTACTATTTCCTCGGCTCCGGCCGGAGCCGAGGAAAACATAACTGAGTCGGCTCCGATCAAATTGTCGGAACCGACATCCAGAAAAAGGTCCCGATCTCCATCTATCGGCTCCGTTCATTCGGCTCCAGCATCACCTTTGCTGTCTGAACGGAGCCATAGATCTCACTCCTCTAGGTCTTCCAGACTATCGGATCATGACCTTCAGAGAGTAGTGAGTCAACTTCTTAAGTCCGAGGCACTGGCCCAGATGCTTCAAAGTCCGACTCAACAGTCGAGAACTATTCCCATTACTCAAAATGTTCCTCCTCTGACTCTTCTGAGTTCGGAGCCGGGGCGGCTCGAGACTGTGGTGGCATCGGAACCGATACCTTTGTCTTCGGTGCCGTCGTCTGCTCCGATGTCTTCCTTGGAAGAATCTCGGCGCCGGACTTCCCTCGTCGGCTCCGAGGGGGCGAGTGGCATCGGACCCTTGTCCGACCTTGCTCTCCCTCTCGGTGCTTCGGCGCTGGTGAGTTCGGCTCCATCGGCCTCGGAGCCATCATTGTCGGTGCCGGGGGAGGTCTTCAGCTTTTCGGAGCGGAGACCTCCGGCTCTGCCTGACAAGGGTGCCTTCGAGGTCATGAGGAGCGTGTTAGAACCAGGTTCAACTCCACAGTCGGCTCCTTCTGCCCCTCCCTCCACGGTGCCTCCGGTGATTTCTACTCACTCTCTCATCCCCAACCGTAGAGAGCCAGCTCCTCAAGTTTCCCCAATGGGGATCTCCTCCTCTTCCGAGGCCTCTCCTGACCCGGTAGGAGAGCCCCCTAGGAAGAAGCAGTGCAAGAGGAAGCACATTGACTCCCCTGAGTCTGTCACCTCTGATACTGATTTAGAGGATTCTGAAGGTTCCCCTCGTTCCCCCTCTGAAGATGTCTCCTTTGCAGACATCCTCGAAATCTTAAAACAGAGGGGGAATTGGCCAGCCCTCAACCCTTCAGAGGATGAATCGGTGTATCTTGAGGTGTTTGTCTCTCGCCCTTCCACCTCCTGGGTGTCCCCTCCCTTTGACCCCCTTATGCAAGTGGTGGCAAAGAAGGCCTGGGCGGCTCCTGATTCAGTGGAACCCACCCCGAGGAGACGATCAAAATTTATCACTGCCCCCAAGGACAAGGAATTTTTAACCAAAGGCATCTCTGTTGATGCTATGGTGGTGGCTGCGGCCACCAAGAAGGAGTTAGCTGATCCTTCGGTGCCTGTTCATCCTCCTAACAAGGAGTCTAGGTCGATGGACAGGTACGGGAAGCAGATGTTCTCATCAGCGACCTTTACTATGCGCTCGCTGAATTACCTGTGTCATTTCACTCGTCTTCAGAGGGATTTGCTCAAGGAAGCGAGCGAAATGTTAAAGGACCCAACAGCTGCGGGTTTTCAGGATAGGATGAACTCTCAGCTGGCGACCCTTAATTCTATAACTAACTCCTCCATGTGCCTCCTTTCATATGCGGTGGATGGAGCAAGTAGAGCGGCAGGTACAGGTGTAGCCTTGCGTCGGCACGCCTGGATGCAGCTATGTAACTTTGCGGACCCTTTCAAGGCGTCCTTCACTAATTCCCCCTTTGATGGATCATCCCTTTTTGGTCCTCAAGTGAAGGAAACCCTGACTAGGTGCGAGACTAATGGCAAAACTCTCTCTGCCGTCGGAGTTCGTTTTTCTACTCCTTCTAGGCCTTACCCCAAAGGCCTGAAGGGGGGAAAGATGTGATTCCGCAAACAATCTCAGGGAGATTTGCCTGACGCACAGAGTCGATTCCCCTCTAGAGGCAGAGGGGGGAACAATAATGGTAGGCGCCGTCCTAGAGGCAGAGGGGGCCTGCAGAATCAGGGCAGTCGAGAATCCTTTTCCGACCAGCCTTTTCAGCATCCCTGAGGTGTTGCCCGACTGTCCACCTTCGGAGGCAGTCGGGGGAAGATTATCGCTGTACCCAGAAGCCTGGCTATCCCTAACTCAAGACAAGTGGGTACAGTCTATCATTTCCGAAGGCTACAGAATCCCATTCCTTTTAATTTCGAAGCAATCCAAAAAATCCCTTCCAGACATTCCACCCAGTCAAAGGGCGCAAGCAGCATTAGAAATTTCAAAGCTGCTCGCAAAAAGAGCCATTCAACCAGTTCCAGCAGACCAAACAGGATCCGGAATCTACTCCAAATTCTTTTTGGTTCCAAAGAAAACAGGGGACTGGAGACCCATTTTGGATCTCAGCAACTTGAACAAGTTTGTCAAGAAAACAAAGTTCCGGATGGTCACGCTGCAGTCCATTCTACCCCTTTTGGGGCGGGACAACTGGATGTGCTCGATAGATCTCCAGGATGCGTACTATCACATCAGAATGAGTCGACGCTCCAAGAGATTCCTTCACTTCAGGCTGGGAACCAGTCATTTCCAATTCAGAGCCCTGCCCTTTGGTCTCACTACAGCCCCCCGAGTGTTTACCAAATGCATGGCAGTGGTCGCCTCTCATCTGAGATGTCAAGGATTCCAGGTGTTTCCTTATTTAGACGACTGGCTCCTTACAGCCCCCACCAAGCATCTTTTGCTTCTTGCCAGAGACTACACCTTTCACACATGTCAGACACTAGGCATTTCAATAAATTACGAAAAGTCTGTCTTGTCACCTTGTCATGTTATTACCTTTATAGGCGCAAATCTAGACACAGTCAACATGTCAGCCAGACTCACAGAGCAGAGAATAGCAGACATACACAGACAAGTCTCTCTTGTCTTGCAGAGCAACAAAGTCAAAGCCAGATTTGTCCTGAAGGTCTTCGGGATTATGGCGGCGGCCATCCCTCTTCTACCATTAGCTCGCTTCCATATGAGAATTTTGCAATGGATGCTCTTCACACAATGGTCTTTCCAACGACTTCCAATGTCCCATCCTATTCGGATAACTCAATCGTGCAAGAATCATCTCTCTTGGTGGATCACATCTTCCCAGCTCCACCTAGGGAGACCTTTCGTCCCTTCCCCTCCGGTTGCTACAGTGACAATGGACGCCTCCCTGATCGGGTGGGGGGGCATTACCAGGGCAGGACGGTCCAAGGCATGTGGCAACCTTTCGAGTGCCACTTGCACATAAATGTCCTAGAGATGAGAGCAGTGCTTCTAGCGTTGCAAGCCTTATAAGACTCTCTTCCCATGGGAACTATAGCAATTCAGACAGACAATATGTCTTTAGTGTGGTACATCAACAAACAAGGCGAAACCAGATCTTACCCCCTATGTCGAGAGGCACTCAGACTGTGGCAATGGGCGATTTCTTCTCAGCAGTTTCTGTTAGCAACGCACATTCCCGGGAAGTCCAATGTGATTGCAGACAAATTGAGCAGAGCTATTCTCATGCCTCACGAGTGGTCTCTGAAGAATTCAGTGTTGGAGAAAGTTTTTCGAAAGTGGGGCCAGCCTTGCTGCGACCTTTTCGCTACTCCCCAAAACAGCAAGTGCGATGATTTCTTCACCCTCTTTCCCCAACCAGGCCACCCCAGCAGAGACGCTCTAGTACACGATTGGCCCCGGGGACTTCTGTATGCTTTTCCTTCCTTCCCACTGATATCTCAGCTAATACAGAAAGCCATCGCTCAGAAAGCTTCCATGATCCTTATTGCCCCTTACTGGCCTCGACAGGTTTGGTTCCCGTTTCTCCACCGTTATCTGTTGGAGCAACCTTGGCATCTGGACCCAGTTCCAGACCTCTTGACCCATCAGTCGGGTCAGTTGCACCACTCCCTCCCTTCTCTGAACCTCACAGCGTGGTTCCTCCAATTCCAACTCTAGCCAGGCTTCCTCTGATATCTCGCTCAGTTAGAGATATTTTGATAGCCTCTCATAAATCTTCCACTCGGAAGATTTATCATAGCAAGTGGAAACGTTTTTCCTATTGGGCGCAGTCAAAGAATATAGATCCTTTCACTGCTTCCATTCAATCAGTTCTAGACTTTCTAGCGAACTTTTCCACTCAGGTTCGTCCCCGTCTACCATCAAAGTTCAGTTGGCAGCAATATCGAACTTTCATGTTGGAGTCTCAGAGTCCTCCATTATGTCTCACAAACTCTGCAAAGCCTTTTTAAAGGGAGTTTTTCTCCTCATACCACCAATCAGGGATCCTCCTCCTCAATGGGATCTCAACTTGGCTCTGGCGTCCTTAATTCTTCCCCCCTTTGAACCTGCGGCTTCATGTTCAATAAAGTTACTATCTTGGAAAACACTCTTTTTAGTAGCTATCACTTCAGCTAGAAGAGTCTCTGAACTCCATGCTCTGTGTAGTCGACCCCCTTATCTGGTGTTTCATAAGGATAGGGTGTCCTTACGTACTAACCCGTCCTTTTTGCCCAAGGTAGCTTCACTGGCAAATTTGAATCAAACCATTGAACTTCCTGTGTTCTTCCCTAATTATTCCAATAGGTCAGAACAAAAGTTACACTGTTTAGATGTTCATCGCCAACTTAGGTACTATTTAGACAGGACCAAACAATTCAGGAAGTCTGATCAACTGTTTGTTTCTTATGCAGAAGGTAGAATGGGCCTTCCAATTCCTAAAGTATCTCTCTCTAGATGGCTTACTTCGTTGATTACCCTTGTGTATGAGATCAGACATCAACAATTGCCATCCAAACCCAGGGCTCATTCAACTAGAGCTTTAGCCACTTCTATAGCTTTCCAAGATAGGCTGCCTATTGATTCGATTTGTTCTGCAGCTACTTGGGCTTCTCCCCATACTTTCATTTCTCATTATAAGTTGGACTTGGCCTCTAGAGACCGAGCCAACTTTGGTTCCACTGTACTCAAGAGTCTGTTCCGATAGGCCACCCAGGATAAGGTGCTAGGAACGCGGTCCCATCCAGCAAGAATGAAGGCGAGATAGACAACTTAACATTTAGAAGTTGTGCACCTACCATAACGTTCCATGTTAGTTGTCTTCTTCTCGCCTTTTTCCTTGCATCCCACCCTCCTTCCCCCTAGCCTGGACAGACCTAGAGGAGTTTTCTTTTGTTCCTTTTATGGAATTTCCTTGCTGGGCTTACAAATGAGATCTGAGGAGTTACCGCCTAGCATTGTGGGATATAGGGGAGCCTCGAGCCGGTGGAACTAGCTCTCGAGCTTTTAGAGTGGCCGAGTCGGAGCCGAGGATCGGCTCCGAACCCATCCAGCAAGAAAGAAGGCGAGAAGAAGACAACTAACATGGAACATTATGGTAGGTACATAACTTCTAATTCCTTCTTCATAGAATTATCTTGGAGAGGAGCCTTCGAGTGACTGCTAGCTATTACAGTCTGTAGAACTTCTGTCAGGATAAAAGCACAAATCTTTTAAAAATTAAATTTCTTCTCAGTAAAAGTTATCAGATTATTGTGGTAACCGGGAAAAACAAAAATATTTGAAGTTGTTAATATTAAAATAAAATCATGTCAAAAAAAGTATATTAAGGCAGAGCCAGAGTTTTGTGCTATCTGCTTGGCATCTTAGTCATGCCCCCCTCCAATCACTTTCTGATAGCAATGCATATCCCAGGAAAGTCCGTGATTGCAGACAAGCTAGGCAGCTCCAGTCTGATGCCTCACAAGTGGTCTCTCAATATCAGTGTGGCAGAGATGATTTTTCAGCAATGGCGTCAACCATGCTGCAACCTTTTTTGCATCTCCCCTCAACAAGAAGTGCAGCAGGTTCTTTACCCTGATTCCCTGCAGTGGGGGGAGTCCCCAAGGGATGCTGTACTTCATGCTTGCCCCCCCCCCCCGTCACCCCTCATCCCAAAATTTCTCTAGATAGCATCTCAGTTGAAAAGCACCTTTATCCTCATTGCCTCTTAATGGCCTCATCAGATCTGGTTTCCCTTCCTTTGGCCTTATCTTCTACATCCTCCCTGGATTCTGGATCCAACTCCAGACCGCTTGTCTCACCCGATAGGCATGATTTATCCAGACATTTCAGGCCTCAAGTTGATTGCATGGTTTCTCCAGTTCCATTGATTGCTGGACAGCCCAGGCTGTCTTCTTCCATCTGGCATATCTTGTCTTCCCATAAAGCTTCCACTAGAAAAAATTATAAAAGTAAAGGAAAAGCTTGTTTTTTGGGCCCACAGAAAGAATTTAGACCCCTTTTCAGCACCGATATCAAGGGTTCTTGACTTTTTAGCTGCAATTTTCAATGAGAGTGCCAGTGCCTCAGCTATCAGGGTACAATTAGCAGACATTTCCACCTTTTATATGGAAGTAAGCAATTCTACTTTAGCTTCATCCAACCTTTGTAAAACCTTTCTCAGAGGAACCTACCCATTCAGACCTCCTTTTAAGGATCCTGCCCCTCCTTGGGATCTAAATATTCTTCAAGCCTTGTCTCAACCCCTCTTTGAACCATCAGCTATGTCTGATATAAAATTTTTGACCAGGAAAACTGTTTTCCTAGTTGCCATCACTTCTGCCAGAAGAGTGAGCTTCAAGCACTGTCCTGTAAATCTTCTTATTTAATATTTCACAAGGATAGGCTTTTTTTTACAGACCAGTTCTTCTTTTTTACTAAACTTTGTGTCTGAATCTAATATTAATCAGGTAATCAATCTCCTAGTCTTCTTTCCTAACTTTTCAAAGGAGAATATATGATGTTCTTCATGTTTCAGTTTTGCAGTCATCACATTTGGGTTGTCTGCCTGCAGGTGCCCTCAGTCGGCCTGAATAAAAGAGTCTTGGGATATCTGCGTCAGATGCTGTTGCTTCTTCCATGACGTCAGGTCATCAGGTGTATAAAACATGCAGCCGATGCCATTTCATTAGCTTTTCATGCCGTGCAGTGTCTGAAGCAGAAGCAGTTCGCAAGTGCTGGTCGGCCGCCTCCTGAAATTTTCGTTTTTCGAATTTCAGACATGAAGTTTTCTAAAAGATAGGTACCCCGTTGGGGATCCTTTTTTCTTGCTCTAACTGATGTCAGAAAAGTTAATTGTCTTGCCTGTGGAAAGCAAATACCTCACAGAGATTCTCATTCTTACTGCGTCACCTGTTTAGGCCCAGACCATGACGTTCCTCGCTGTTGGTTTTGTGCCTTGTTCAGTGCCCGAGCTATTCGTCATTGGGTTATTTTTGTCACTAAATTCTCTCATTCTCCATATTCCGAAATGGCTTCGATAAGCCATCCGACTACCAATCTTCCGAAAAAAAACATAAGGATAAAGACAGAGACAGACCGCATAAGTCCAAAGCTTCCAATAACACTTCCGTTAAGCTAGTCGCCAGTCCGCCGGTACTCAGTGAGGCGCTTTCTCAGCCCCTGATACCCACTTCTACAGATTCGCAGGCCTCTACTGAGACCCATTTGGAGTCTGGTATGCCACAAGATGCTTCTTCAACTATGGAACCTGCGGATGTCTCTACCTTGGATGGGTCCGGAGCCGCTGTAGGCACCGGCTTCTGAGGGTGTATTCAGGCCTTCCGATTTTCATTTTAAACAGACGACTTTGTTTCAAACCAAAAATACCGAATTTCTCTGGCTCAGATTTCGCACTACGCCTAGGAAACCGACAACCAAAGCACATTCACAGGCCCTCATGCCTCAGAAACAAATGCTTAGAATGGCTGAAGATCTTATTACTTTAATTAGGGAAAGCCAGCCTTCCCCCTCAGAAAGACCCAAGAACTGATTTTCCCTGTGATTCTTCAGATCATGAGTCTATTGACTGTGATCCTTCTGATTACTAGGACATACCCTTATCTACCTGTGTGGATTCGGATGCAGAGGATTCCATTCCATCTGCTACCCCACCAGTAGATTTTTCTGTTGATGAAACCCTGCCACCAGAAGATTTTTCTGTTGATGAAACCCTGCATACCCTTGGAGAGCATTTCCGCTGGGAGTGCCAGGACTACCCACAGTCCAAAAAGAGACTCGAGGTATTCTTAAACTTGCCTCAGAACAGGCCTCTAGCTATCCCTCCTGTTCTGGAAGTTATAGATGTCTTCTTGGAATCCAGCCTTACCCCTGATACTTTGCTTCCTGCTCTCAGGAAACCTGACCAGTACCTGACTCCCACAAATTTCTCTCTAAGAATCCTACTGCGGATCCAGAGACCATTTCCCAGGGACCCAAAGGCATTAAGGCTATAACAGCAAAAAACCCTACCCCTTTGGACAGGGACTCTAGGGCTTTAGGCAGATGGGTAAGAAGGTATACACCTCTAGTACTCTTGCCATCAGGGCTTTAAATTGCCAGTTTCATATGTTAAAGTATCAGCAGCATATTATGGAGCTAATTAAACAAAAAATTATGTTGATTCCTGATTGTGCAGAACATAAAGATTTACAAGAGTTAATATATTCTGCTAACCAAGTTGGAAAACATACTTTGCAATGTGGTTTTGATGACTTAGAAGCATCGTGCAGGGCTGCTGTCACTGGGTCTGTTCTTAAAAGGCATGCTTGGCTTAAGGAATAAATCTTGCCAGACCATGTCAAAGCAAAATTACTAGATGCACCATTAAACCAAGAATGCCTATTTGGCAATAAAGCAGAAGTCGTCCTCAAAAAGCCACCTAGATTCAGTAGGCATTGACCTTCTAAAAACTGGTCCTTTTCAGTCCCTCCCAGACCTTCTCAGTCCAAACCCAGGGGCAGCAGACCACCAAGTTTACAGTCTCAGGGTATGCACAGATCTAAGCAATGGAGTGCGCCCACCTCTAAAACAGGGGGTAGTAAGACACCAGCCTATGGTAAAATCTCACAATGACTTATCCTTAACTCTTCCAAGCCTTGCCCAAGTACATGCACCCTTAGGAGGAAAACTTGCCCTGCATGCAAAAAACTGGGAGTACATCACCCAGGATAGATGGGTCTTGAACATTGTATCCCAGGGATACAGATTCTACTTCCACTCATTGCCAACCCCAAGCGGATGGCCAGACCTCCCCCCCAAACCAGTGGGCAGAGGCCCAAAAGGCAAGTAATTTCTCTTCTCAGTATCAAGGCTATTCAACCTGTCCCAGCAGAGCAAAGGGGGGGGAACTAGGTCTTTACTCCAGACTGATGTTCTTCGTGTTTCACTGTTGCAGTCATCACATTTGGGTTATCTGCTTGCAGTAACCCTCAGGCGACCTGATTATCAAAGTCTTGGGTCCTGCGTCGGATGCTGTCTCATCTTCCATGACGTCAGGTCATCAGGGGTATAAAGCATACAGCCGATGCCATTACATCAGTCTTTCTTGCCGTGCGGTGCCCTAAGCAGAAGCAGTTCGCAAGTGCCGGTCGGCCGACTCCTGAAATTTTCGTTTTCAAGTTTCAGAACTGAAGTCTTCAACTAAGTTAAGTAGCCCGTTGGGGAACCTTTTTCTTGCTTTAAACCGATGTCAGTAAAAGTTAACAATTGTATTTCTTGTGGAAAGCAAATACCTCATAAAGATTTTAATTCGTACTGAATTCCTTGCTTAGGCCCAGACCATGACATACCTCGCTGTCGGTTTTGTGCCTTATTCAAACCTCAAACTCTTCGTCATCTGTTTATTTATGCTTCTAAATATTTTGATACTCAATTCAATTATCCAGAAATGGCTTTGGTAAGCCACCCGATTACCAACATTCTGAAAAAACGCAAAGATAAAGACAGAGACAGACTGCATAGGTCCAAAGCTGCCGATGATGCTTCTGTTAAGCTAGTCGCCAGTTCGCCGGTACTCAGTGAGGCGCTTTCACAGCCCCTGATATCCGCTACTTCAGATTTCGCAGGCCTCTACTGAGACCCATTCAGAGTTTGGTATGCTGCAAGATGCTTTTTCGACTGTGGAACCTGTGGTTGTCTCTACCTTGGGTGGTTCCAGAGCCGCTGTGCAGGCACTGGCTTCTGAGGGTGTATTCAGGCCTACTGACTTGCATATTAAACCGACGCCATCTTCTTCTTCAAGGCCTAAAACTCGATCCATGCCAAGAAAACCGATGCCCAGACCGCATGGTCAGGCCCCTATGCCTAAAAAACAAATGATAAGAATGGCTGAAGACCTTATTACTCTAGTCTGGGGAAGCCACCCTTCCCCTTCTAAGAGACCTAAGACTAATTTTCCTTCTGATTCTTCTCAACAGGACTCTGAAATTTCAGATGTTCATCGTGTTTCACTGTTGCAGTCATTACCTTTGGGTTATCCTGCTGGCAGGCTACCCGCAGTCGGCCTGAGTTCCAAAGTCTAGGTCCGGCGTCGGTTGCTGTCGCCTCTTCCCTGACGTCAGTGTGCCAGGGGTATAAAAGATGCAGCCAACGCCATTTTCTTCAGTCTTTCTTGCAGCGCAGTGCCTGAAGAAAAAGCAGTTCGCAAGTGCTGGTCAGCCAACTCCTGAGATTTTCAAATTCGAATGTCAGAACCAAGGTCTTCATTAAAGCTAAGTAACCCGTTGGGGAAACTTTTTTCTTGCTCCAGACCGATGTCAGAAAAAGTGGGAAGCAAATACCTCATAAGGATTTTCATTCTTACTGTATTCCTTGCCTAGGCCCAGACCACGACATTGCTAGTTGTCGGTTTTGTGCTAGATTTAACCAACGCAGTATTAAGCGTTGGTACGATTTTGCATTACATTATTTTGGCAGAAGATTCAATTATATAATGCTGTCGGAACAGCCGACCGGAGTTTATAAAAAGCGCAAAGAAAAGGACAGGCATCCGAGGTCCAAAACCGACGAGGCTTCTGTTAGGCCTGTCGCCAGTTCGCCGGTTCTCAGGTGCTTTTGCAACCCCTGACGCCCGCTACCTCAGAGCCACAAGCCACTTCAGACTCCCACGTGGAGCCGACTAGGCCACTGGAAACTCAAGGTATTGGACACTCGCAAACTATTCCCTCAGATGGGTCCGGAGCCGCTGAGCAGGCATCGGCTTCTGAGGGTGTTTTCAGACCTACGCAGTTGTATGTAAAACCATTTTCAGTAACAAAGACAAAAGCACCTCTAAAGACAAAGAAACAAGTACAGCATTCTCCTGGACAGGCCTCCATGCCTAAAAAACAGATGCTTAAAATGGCCGAAGACCTAATTACTTTGATCAGGGGTTCCCATCCCCCTCCTAATAATAGGCCTAGGCAAGAGATAGAATATGAATCTTCTGATCAGGTTTCCATTTCCTCTGATTCCTCTTCTGAACAGGAATATTCCCTTCCTCCCTATGAGGATTCTGATGTTGAAGAAACTATCCCTTCAGCCTCTCCTCCTGAGGATTATTCTTTTGGGGAAACCCTGCATACCATGAGGGAGCATTTCCACTGGGAGAGCCAGGGTTACTCAGAATCCAAGAAAAGGCTCAGAGACTTCCTTTTATTACCTCAGCACAGGCCCCTTGCTATTCCTCCTGTTTTAGATATTGTAGATGATGTATTTTCAGAGTCCGGTCTGTCTCCTGACTCTTTACCACCAGCTCCTGTTAAGCCAGACAAGATACTACATAGTGCCTGATTCACATACATTTCTTTACAAAAACCCTACTGCTGACCCAGAAACTATTTCTCAGGGTCCCAAGGGGGTCAAGGCTTCCACTGCAAAAAAAAAACAATCCCCTCTGATAGGGATTCTAGGGCCCTGGACAGATGGGGAAAAAAGATTTATACTTCCGCTACCTTGGCTGTAAGAGCTTTAAATTGTCAGTTTCGTATGCTTAAGTATCAGCAATATCTTAAGTCACTGCTTAAACAGAAAATGATGGCAAATTCAGAATGTGCAGAAAACAAAGAAATGCAGGATTTATTGCATGCAGCTGAACAAGTGGGAAAGCATACTTTGCAATGTGGTTTTGATTTTCTAGAGGCCTCCTACAGGGCCACAGTTACAGGTTCTGTTATTAGGAGGCATGCTTGGTTAAAAGAACAGAATCTGCCCGATCATGTTAAAGCAAAACTATTAGATGCTCCTTTACAGCATGATACTTTGTTTGGTGTTAAAGCAGAAGAGGCGTTGAAGAAAATGGAGGACAAAGCTAAATCTATGCAAACAGTGAAGGATTTCTAACAGGTACAGCCTCCCAGATTTAGCAGAAACTGGCCTACAAAAAATTGGTCCTTTCCAGTGTCAGACAGGCCACAAGGAGGCAGATACAGACGCCCCAGAGGCAGATCACAGCCCGAAGGCTCATACCGGCTTAAACAATGGGGTGCTTCTACCTCCAAAGGTGGAGAGGAAAAATCACAGCCATACAGGAAACAGTCTCAATGACTTCCCCTGCCAGCTCCAAGCACTTATCTTCTGGCAGCTGCTTTGGGGGGAAAACTAGCACTTTTTCACGAAATTGGCACATGGTCACCTAGGACAAATGGGTCCTAAATATCGTGTCTCAAGGTTACAGGTTCCAATTTCACACCCTGCCAAGACCACACGGTATGCCAGACCTGTCACGCAATCAATGGGCAGAGGCACAGAAACAAGTTTTTTCTCTCATGGACATGAGAGCCATTCAGCAAGTACCACAGCAAGTACAGGGACAAGGATTTTACTCAAGGCTATTCTTGGTACCCAGAAGGGACAAAGCCTGGAGACCAGTACTGGACCTGTCCATCCTAAACACATTCCTTGATATTCCAAAATTCAAAATGTTAACTCTGCAGCAGCTTCTGCCCATGCTGGGCAAGAACGCTTGCCTTGTGACTTTAGACATAAAAGAGGCATACTTGCATGTTCCAATCAGACAATCATACAGAAGATACCTCAGATTTGTAGCTGGCTCAAAGCACTACCAATTCTCTGCACTGCCCTTTGGTTTATCTACTGCACCCAGGGTCTTCACAAAATGCCTGGCACCAGTAATTGCATTTTGCAGACAAAGAGGAATACAAATCTATCCTTACTTGGACTACTGGCGTATTCAAGCAGAGAACAAGGACATTCTACTACAGAATCTGGTGTTTGTAAAAAGATTGCTAACAGGTCTAGGGTACACAGTAAACGAAAAGAAATCAAAACTGGTACCCTCTCAAGAGATAATATTCCTGGGTGCAAGCTTAAATACAACTGCCCAGATGGCTTATCTCACGCCAGACAAGTACAGACAACTGACTACTTATTTCCCAATGTTGGCAACAAAAACCTAGTTATGTGCAAGAAACATTCTGCAGGCGTTGGGCTTCATGGCATCCTGCATACTACTAATTCCATATGCAAGATTGCATATGAGGAAACTTCAATGGTATCTAAAAAGTGTTTGGACTCAAAATTGCCACAGCCTGGAAACAATAATTACCCTCATACCCTGCCTGCAACAGGAGTTTCGATGGTGGGCAAAAGCCTGTCACCTCAACACGGGACAGTCATTCACCTTACCCACAGCCAGGCAGACATTGACAACAGATGCATCAGATTATGCCTGGGACGCACGTATGGCAGGAAGATGTATTCAGGGCACATGGTCCACAAGTCAAATGCATCTACGTATCAATCAAAAAGAGATGCTAGCTGTTCAGAATGCCCTGACAGCCTACAAGGACATAATTCATCCAGAACAACTACTGATAAAGACGGACAATACTACAGTCATGTGGTACATAAGCAGGGGGGCACACATTCTTACCCCCTCTGCAGACTAGCTATGAACTTGTGGGAAACAGCACTGACCTGCCAAGTACATCTGCAAGCACAATTCCTGCCAGGAAAGATAAATACTCTGGCAGACGAACTAAGCAGAAACCTAATGGATCCCCATGAGTGGAAATTGGACCCACAAGTATTCAGCATGATAACAAGGAAATGGGGATGCCCGGACATAGACCTGTTTGCCTCTTCTCACAACTACCAATTACAGAGATTCTGCACAAGGATTTATCACAAGCAAGCATGGAAAGTGGATGCTGTATCCTTCAGCTGGAAAAATCTAACAGTATATGCTTTTCCTCCTCTGCCTCTCCTCCCCAAGGTACTCCTCAAGGTCAGACAAGAGAAGCCAAAAATGATACTGGTTGCCCCAGACTGGCCCCGCCAGCACTGGTACCCAATCCTAAAGAGCTTGTCTCAATGCCCAGCTTGGACATTACCTCAAATTCCACACTTATTGACCCAATATGACAGTATGATACTGCACGGCCAACTCAGGACCTTAAACCCGGCGGCATGGCGTATAATGTAGCCATTCAAGGCACACCTCTCTCTAAAGCAGTAATGGATGTTATTTTGCAGGCCAGGAGGCCTAGCACCAGAAAATCTTATGCAGAAAAATGGAAGAGATTCTGTGCTTGGAACCAGACACAAGGTATTGACACAACTGCTCCAAGTATTCCTCAGATTTTGCAATACTTAACCGAGATGCTGGATAAAGGCCTTTCCTTTTCATCAATTAAAATTCATGCCTCTGCCATCTCAGCTCATTACAATACAGAACCACCTATTTTTTCTCATCCATTACTAAGGCAGTTCCTCAGAGGGGCCAAAAACATAAGACCTCCAAGGAGAGCAACAATACCTGCATGGGACCTCAACTATGTCTTGGAAAAACTCACACTTGCCTCTGTTTGAGCCAGCCTCTACAGCTGATATAAAATTTTTATCCTGGTAAACAGCTCTGCTCCTAGCAATTACCTCCGCTAGACGAGTCTCAGAGTTACAGGCACTTATGGCTGTGGAACCCTTTATCATTTTTCATCCGGACAGGGTTTCTCTAAGGACAACCCCTACATTTATGCCTAAGGTCGTGTCCAGCATGGCCCTTAACCAAATAATTCATTTGCCTACTTTTTTCCCAAACCCACAGAATAAGGGTGAGAGACTTCTGCATTCTTTGGACATTCACAGGCAGCTACGCTTCTACTTGGACAGAACCAAAGCTTTCAGAAAAACTGAACAACTTCTAGTGGCATATGCTGCAGGATCACAAGGAAAGCCTAAGAATGACCCAGCTAGTAAATCCAATGATTTATTTTCGTAATAAAACTTGACTTCTCCAGCGCCTCAGCAAAAGCCTTCACAAGGAAAGCCTATCTCAAAACAGACTAAGTGGATAGGCCACTGCATTTGTTTCTGCTATTCACAGCATGGCAAATCAGTGCCTAAGGGCATTAGGCCACACTCAACCAGAGCAGCAGCCACTTCAGCAGCCTTCCTCAGAGAAGTACCAACCAAAGACATCTTAGAGGCTGCAACTTGGAGTTCAGTGCATACTTTTACAAAGCACTACCACTTACCTCTCTACTCTAAATCCAGGGCAGGCTTTGTCACTGCAGTTCTGCAGGGCCTAATAGCTTCTCCTAATCCTATTTAGCACCAGCCTCCCAACCTTAGCTTTGGGATTCAACCCAATGGTAATGACTGCAACAGTAAAACACGATGAACATAGTACAGTTGTGTACCTACCATAAATGTAGATGTTCGAGTATATTCACTGTTGCAGTCCAAGTTACCCTCCCACCATCCCCCTTTTTTCTTACTGGAACTTATCTGTACTCCCCCTTTTTTCTTACTGGAACTTATCTGTACTTCTCTATCCCATACAACCTATGTGGTACATTTATTTGTAGATGAAGGAAAAGTTGTTTTTTGTGTATGCATGCTTATTGGCATTATTTAGCCTACCTTTTAAGGGACACCTGACATCTGGGGCAAGAAAACTGACGAAAATGGCGTCGGCTGCATCTTTTATGCCCCTGGCGCACTGATGTCAGGGAAGAGGCGACAGCAGCCGACGCTGGACCTAGACTTTGGAACTCAGGCCGACTGCGGGTAGCCTGCCAGCAGGATAACCCAATGGTAATGACTGCAACAGTGAATACACTCGAACATCTACATTAATGGTAGGTACACAGCTGTACTTTTCCTCTGATGACCAGGATATACCCTTATCTGCCTGTGAGGATTCTGATGCAGAGGACTCCATTCACTCTGCTTCCACTCCAGAGGATTTCCCCTTTGGTGAAACCTTGCATACTCTTAGGGAGCATTTTCGCTGGGAGATCCAGGATTACTCTGACTCCAAAATGAGGCTTAGGGATTTCTTACTCCTGCCCCAACACAGGCGTTTGGCCATCCCTCCTGTACTGGACTTTGTTGATGATGCCTTCTCGGACTGTATCCTGGCCCCTGACTCCTTTACCTAGTGCTCCCAGAAAACCTGATGGGTATTACAGGGTTCCTGACTCTCACAAGTTCCTCTTTAAAAATCATACTGCGGATCCTTAGACTCTTTCACAGTGTCCCAAGGGCATTAAGGCTACTACTGCCAAAAACCCTACCCCCCCCCCCCGATAGAGATTCCAGGGTGCTGGATAGGTGGGGTAAGAAGGTATACACTTCTGCAACCTTGGCCATTAGAGTCTTAAACTGCCAGTTTCATATGAAAGTATCAGCAGCATATTATTGGACTGCTTAAACAGAAAATTATGTTTATTCCTGACTGTGCTGAAAATAAAGATTTACAGGATTTAATGCATTCTGCTGAACAAGTTGGAAAACATAATTTGCAATGTGGTTTTTATTCGTTAGAGGCATCTTGCAGGGCTGCTGTTACTGGGTCTGTACTTGGAAGGCTTGCTTGGCTTAAGGAGCAATCTTTGCCAGATCATGTTAAAGCTAAATTACTGGATGCTCCCTTAAACCAAGACCGCCTGTTTGGCAACAAAGCAGTAGTAGTACTTAAAAAGATGGAGGAAAAAGCTAAATCTGTGCAAACTGTTAAAGATTTCCTGCAAGTACAGCCTCCCAGATTTAGTAGGCATTGGCCCACTAAGAATTGGTCCTTTTCTGCCTCTTCCAGGCCTTCTCAGTCCAAACCCAGAACCAGCAGAACACCCAAGCTTCGCTCCCAAGGTACTCACAGCACTAAACAGTGGGAGCTCCCACTTCCAAAGCAGGCACTAGTAAGACTCCCCCCATGGTAAACTGTATCAGTGACTTAACTTGAAACATTTCAAACCCTGCACAACTGACTTCCTTTAGGGGGAAAGATTGCCCTGCAGGCAAAAAATTTGGAATTCATTACTCAGGACAAATGGGTTATAAATAGTTTCCCAAGGATACAGATTCCACTTCCAATCCTTACCAACCCCAAACGGTTGGCCAGATCTACCCCCCAATCAGTGGGAAGAGGCTCAAAAGCAAGTTCTCTCTCTCTTTTAAGCATCAGGGCTATTCAACCTGTCCCAGAAGAGGAATGGGGACAAGGATTCTACTCAACACTTTTTCTGGTACCCAGAAAAGGCAATTCCTGGCATCCTGTCCTGGACCTGTCTATCCTAAACACATTTTTGGTGATCCCAAAATTCAAGATGCTCACTCATGCTAGGCAAAGATGCCTGGTTGGCAACACTGGATTTAAAGGAAGCCTACCAGCACATCCCAATAAGGGAATCTTGCAGAAGATACCTACGCTTCAAAGCAGGCTACAGGCACTATCAGTTCTCTGCACTGCCCTTTGACATATCTACTGCGCCCAGGGTATTCACAAAGTGCCTAGCACCAGTCGTTGCATTTTGCAGTCAAAAAAATATTCAAATATACCCATACCTGGACAATTGTCTTAATTCAGGCAGAAAGCCAGGACATACTATTAAATCATCTGGCATTTGTAAGGAAATTAACTTCTTTGGGGTACACCATAAACAAAAAGAAATCACATCTTGTACCCTGTCAACAAATTGTATTCCTGGGAGCAAGCTTGAATACAACTTCCCAGATGGCCTACCTTATGCCAGAGAAACAAGTTCATTTGACAGCCTACTTCAAACTACTGGCCACAAAGACCCAGCTATCTGCAAGGAAAATACTGCAAGCCCTGGGGTTCATGGCCTCCCGCATTCTCCTAATTCCATATGCAAGACTGCATATGAGGAAACTACAATGGTATCTAAAAAGCCTATGGTGTCAGCATTCTCAGGATCTAGAATCAATGATTCCTATCATACCTTGTCTACAGACAGAGTTCCTTTGGTGGGCAGAGGCCTGCCACCAAAGCAAGGGACTGCCATTCACTCTACCCCCTGCCACCCAAACCCTAATAACAGACGCATCAGACTCTGCATGGGGGGCTCACGTGGCAGGGAAGTGCATTCAGGGCAAATGGAACCCAAGTCAAATGCACCTGCATATCAATCAAAAAGAAATGTTAACTGTACAGAATGCTCTGACAGTCTTCAAGGACCACATTCTTCCAGGACAATTATTGGAAAGACTGACAACACCACTGTTGTTTCTTTCGGCTTTTTCCGGTAAGGGGTCACCACAGCGGAACTCCAGTCCACTAATGATTGGCAGTAGATTTTTACGAAACGCCGAGGTGCCAGCTCGACGCCCAACCTTCAACGAAGGCATGCCCAGTTACGCACGCATGTCTTTTGAACGCTACCCAACCGCGGGGAGGACATGCAGACTCCACACAGATGGCACTGCCAAGCCAAGAATGGAATGGGAGAACCTGTTGCTGTGAGGTAACAACGCTACCGCCGTACCACCGCGGCTGGATAACACCACTGTCATGTGGTACATAAACAAGCAGGGAGGAACCCACTCATATCCTCTCTGCAGACTAGCCATGGCTCTGTGGAACACAGTTTTGAGCTACCAAGTGCACCTACTGGCTCAATTCCTGCCAGGAAAGCTAAATACACTGGCAGACAACCTAAGTAGAAATCTCATGGACCCACATGAGTGAAAACTTGAACCAAAGATATTCAACATGTTGAAAAACAAATGGGGGAGAGCCCAGTGATAGACCTGTTTGCCTCCCCCCAGAAGTACCAGTTGGACAAATTCTGCACAAGGACTCTCCACAAACAAGCTTGGAAAGTGGATTCTCTGTCCTTTACCTGGAAAAACCTATCAGTTTATGCCTTTCCCCCCTCTGCCGCTCCTCTCCAAGGTACTACTAAAGATCAAACAGGACAAACCAAAGACGATACTGATTGCACCAGACTGGCCACACCAACACTGGTACCCCCTCTTGCACAGTGTGTCACTGCTGGCACCATGCCACCTGCCTCAGATTTCTGCCCTGTTGTCCCAGCAGTAGGGCCAGATTCTGCACCCACAGCTTCAAACCCTGAACCTAGCAGGATGGCTAATTACCTGATCTCTCCGTTGCCATCCCTCAGTAAGCAAGTGATGGATGTCATTCTGGAGACTAGGAGGCCTAGTACTTGAAAATCCTATGCTGAAAAATGGAAAAGATTCTGTTCCTGGAGCCAAACTCAGGGGATGGGCACAGCAGCGCCCACTTTACCTCAGATTCTTCAATACTTAACTGAGATATGTTTCACAAGGGCCGTTCCTTTTCCTCCATCAAAATTCATGCCTCAGCCACTGCAGCTCATTACAATGCAGAACCACCCCTCTTCTCTCCTCCACTGCCGAAGCAGTTCCTCAGAGTGACCAAAAACGTAAGGCTACCCAGGAGAGCCCCTACTCCAGCCTGGGACCTTAACTTTGTACTGGAGAAGCTCACTTTACCTCCCTTTGAGCCAGCTGCAAATGCAGAGTTGAAATTCCTTTCTTGGAAAACAGCCTTCCTTCTAGCCATCACTTCAGCAAGAAGGGTGTCTGAATTACAGGCTTTCATGGCAGTGGAGCCTTTCATCATCTTTCATGCGGACAGGGTGTCCTTCATGCCCAAGGTGGTATCCAGCATGGCCCTTAATCAGTCCATTCATTTGCCAACCTTCTTTTCTAATCCACAGAACAAAGGGGAACGAATACTGCACTCCCTGGATGTGCACAGACAACAGACAACAGATGCACAAAAACTGATGTAATGGCATCGGCTGCATGCTTTCTACCCCGACGTCATGGAAGATGAGACAGCATCCGACGCAGGACCCAAGACTTTGATAATCAGGCCGACTGAGGGCTACTGCAAGCAGATAACCCAAATGTGATGACTGCAACAGTGAATACACTCAAACATCTACATTTATGGTAAGTTTACACAACTGTACTTTTCTGGTACCCAGAAAAGAAAACTCTTGGTGCCCTATCCTGTGTCTGTCTATTCTCAACTCCTTCCATGTGGTTCCAAGATTCAAAATGCTTATTCTCCAACAGCTGCTTCTTATGCTAGCCAAGGACTCCTGGCTAGTCACCTTAGACTTAAAAGAAGCTTATCTGCACATCCCCATAAGGGAATCTTGCAGGAAACATCTACGTTTCAGAGCAGGCTCTCTGCATTATCAGTTCTCTGCACTTCTCTTTGGTTTATCTACTGCACCCAGGGTATTCACAAAATGCCTAGATCCAGCCATTGCATATTGCAGGCCGAGAAAAATTCAAATTTACCCATACTTGGACGATTGCCTGATTCAGGCGAATAGTCAGGAATTGCAATTCCAGCACCTGACATTTGTAAAGAGACTTCTAACTTCACTGGGGTTCACCATCAACGAAATGAAATCACATCTGGTACCCAGCCAACAGACTGTATTCCTGGGAGCAAGCTTGAACACAGCTTCCTAGATGGCATTCCTCACGCCAAAAAAAATAATTTATTTGACAAACTACTTCAATCTACTGGCCACCAAAACCCAGCTATCTGCAAGAAAAGTACTGCAGACCCCAGGGTTCATGGCCTCTTGCATTCTACTAATTCCAAATGCAAGACTGCATATGAGGAAACTTCAGTGGTACTTAAAAAGTCTCTGGTGTAAATATTCTCAAGGCCTGGAAACAATGATTCCTATCATTCCTTGTCTAAAGGCAGAGTTCCTTCGGTGGGCAGAGGCCTGCTACCACAAGAAAGGACTCCCTTTCACTCACTCCCTGCCGCCCAAATCCTAATAACAGACACATCAGACTATGCATGGGGTCTCACTTGGCAGGACAGTGCATTCAAGGCAAATTGAGCCCAAAGCAAATGCACTTGCATGTCAATCAAGAAGAAATATTAGCTGCACAGAATGCTCTGACAGCCTTCAAATGGCTTATTCTTCCAGGGCAACTATTGATAAAGACAGACAACACCACAGTTATGTGATACATAAACAAGCAGGGGGGAACCCGTTCCTACCCACTCTGCAGGTTAGCCATGGCTGTGTGGAACACAGCCTTGAGCAATCAAGTGCACCTGCAAGCTCATTTCCTGCCAGGCAAACTAAATTCACTGGCAGATTACTTAAGCAGAAGTTTAATGGACCCACACGAGTGGAAACTGGAACCCAAATCATTCAAGCTTCTGATCCACAGGTGGGGGGCACCAGAGGTGGACTTCATTTCTTCCGCTCAGAACTATCAATTGAGCAGATATTGCACAAGAACCCCTCACAACCAAACATGGAAAGTGGGTGCCCTGTCCTTTACATGGGAAGACCTCTCAATCTATGCCTTTCCCCCTTTGCCCCTCCTCTTGAAGTTTCTACTAAAGATCAAACAGGACAAGTCAAGGACAATCCTGATTGCACCAGACTGGCCACTCCAGCACTGGTACCCACTTTTGCTCAGTCTGACAGTACTACCACTATGGCACCTGCCTCAGACCCCCCTCCCTGCTGTCCCAGCAGGAGGGCCAGATTTTCCATCCTCTGCTACAAACCCTGAACCTAGCAGCCTGTTTCATCCCGTGAATTCAGCACGAGCAACCCTCAGTAAACAGGTGCTGGTTGTCATCCTTGAGGCAAGGAGGCATACTACTAGAAAATCCTATTCAGAAAAGTGGAAAAGATACTGTTCTTGGAGCCAGTCTCAGGGAATGGACACAACTGTGCCCAGCTTGCCTAATATACTAGATTACTTAACAGAAATGTCCACAAAGGCCTATCCTTCAATTAAGATTCATGCCTCTGCCATCTCAACTCATTATAATACTGAACCACCCCTCTTCTCTCATCCTCTGGTCAAACAGTTCCTGAGAGGAGCCAAAAATTTAAGACCCCCCCCCCCCCAGGAGAGCTCCCACTCCAGCCTGGGACCTTAACTTTGTACTGGAAAAACTCACGCTTCCACCCTATGAACCTGCTGCTTCAGCAGAGTTAAAATTCCTCTCCTGGAAAACAGCTTTACTTCTAGCCATCACTTCAGCAAGAAGCGTGTCTGAATTGCAGACCCTTATGGCAGTGGAACCCTTCATATCTTCCATGCGGATAGGGTTTCCCTGAGGACTAACCCATCATTTATGCCCAAGGTGGTATCTAGTGTGGCTTTAAACCAATCATTTGCCAACTTTTTCCCTAATCCTCAGAATAAAGGGGAAAGGACCCTGCACTCCCTGGATGTGCACAGGCAGCTTAGGTTATGTCTGGCCAAGACTAAAACTTTCAGAAAATCTGACCAGCTGCTAGTCAGCTTTGCTATAGGGGCAGAGGGCAAGGCCATTTCAAAGCAAACCATTTCTAAATGGATAGCACAGTGCATCCATTTCTGCTACAAACACCATGGGAAACCTACCTCACAGGAGATCAGAACACATTCCACTTCAACCTCTACTGCATTTCTCAGGGGAGTCCCCTACCAGGGACATCCTGGAAGCTGCAACCTGGAGCTCTGTACACACTTTCACCAAACATTACCACTTACCTATCTTTTCTAAATCCAGAGCTGGATTTGCCACAGCAGTCTTACAGGGCCTGCCAGCCCTAATGCTTCTTGACTGCCTCCACCCCTCCTCAGCTTTGGGAATCAACCCAAATGTGATGACTGCAACAGTGAAACACAAAGAACATAGTACAGTTGTGTACACTTACCATAAATGTAGATGTTCAAGTGTATTCATTGTTGCAGTCCTGGTTACCCTCCCTCCAGCCCCCTGACTTCTCTATACTTCTACCTATTCTTTTTTCTTTGGCCATATCTTATAGCACTGGTATTTACTTTCTACTGGGGGTGTTCCACACCATGGTAATTGCTTCCTATGGTGGGGGCTCCTGACATCTGGGGCAAGAAAAACTGATGTAATGGCATCGGCTACATGTTTTATACCCCTGATGACCTGACGTCATTGAAGAAGCGACATCATCCAACTCAGAAATCCCAAGACTCTGGTATTCAGGCAGATAACTCAAATATGATGACTGCAACAGTGAATACACTTGAACATCTACATTTATGGTAAGTGTACACAACTGTACTTTACATCTTTTGGATGTCCACAGACCGTTATGTTTCTACCTTCACAGAACCAAAGATTTGAGTAAATCTGAACTATTGTTTTTCTTATTCTGATTCAAAACTAGGCAAACCAGCATCTAAAGTGACTTTAGCCAAATGGTTGACTGATTGCATTACCTTTGTTTATGATAAAGTGGGTTTGCCTTTACCAAAGCCTCCAAGAGACCATTCCACAAGGCTTGTGGCAATTTTGTCAGGCTTTTTGTTTGAAACTTCCATGGATGATTGTGCAGCTGCAACTTGGGCTAATCCTCATACCTTTATTACTCATTACAAATTAGATTTGGTCTCTATGGGAAGAACAGCCTTTGGCTCAGCTGTGCTCCACAATATCCTCCTGGAATTTAGGTAGCTGGAGACTCTGCCCCAGTTGTTGAGGAATGAATGAAAATTATATCAGATAAAAAAGTTCTGTATTCACTGTAATGATCCATTTGTGTTGTCCATTTTCATTCTTCCTCAACTTCCCACCCCCCACCTTGTTTAACTCTTGGATAGATTGAAGAGTTTTGGAGGAACCTGTGTTCCTTGTTTGAGCTTCAGCTTCTGTTATTTTCTTAATTTCCACTGCTCTGTATGTCTGTGGGTAGCAAACTAGATCGGAGGTATGTTAGGTGGCTGGGGCGTTATGGGCATAGGCAAAGTGTTCTGCGATATGAAAGAAGTGGACAAGTCGGATCCAAGAATCGGATCCGAACCTATTTGTGGAGAAAGAATGAAAATGGACAACACAGATGGAACGTTATGGTAAGTGCATAACTTTTTTTGTTTTATTTTGTTTACGCATAACATTTTGCTGTTGTATGCACAATTCTGAGTGATAACCCAGAAGACATCATTTTGAGGGTATGGTAGTCATAGTGACAACATGGATAAAGAGAAAAATAGGCACATTGAAACGCAGTACAATTCTTGTTTTGCAGAATATACTGTCTTTTCATAATCTACAGGGTAGCTGCGAACAAAATGTGTGAAACCTTAGGTGTCTGGAAGATGTATTTTGTTCTTCAAAATAATTAATGACTGACAAAATTTACTTTTCAGTTAGTTCAGCACTTTACTACACAAATCAGCTGTTTGTTATTGTATTTCACCTCGTTAGACTACATACTGTCATTTTAAGCAAGAATGCAAACTACATCTGTTAATGTTATTTATTGCAGGGTACTCTTTTACTAAAACTGTAAAGCCTGTGGACAGCCAGTGTAGTTGTGTAATCTGTGCTTTATTAAATCATGCAGCTTCAGCTTGGTGCACTAAATATAATGAGCTGACTCAACTAAGTTATGTTTCAGAAAGCATGATTGACAGAGGAGGTTAGTGTTTAACTTCCTTGTCAGTCACTTGTTCAAAGCGTATTTAAGTTTGTAATAAGAAATAGTTTGAAAACAAATCGTAGTATATAGGGAGTACTAGACTGGGTCCAGGCAGTAAATCCTCATGACACTACATAATCAGCAGAAGGGAATGCATGAAGTAGACAAGGAGAAGGGGAAAACATAAAATATGTCTTATTTCCCATGAGAAGTTGAAGGGAAAGGACCCCTAGTTAGGTTTCTCCTTGTAAGCAGAACAGTTCTGCACACTGCACTGAAACTTTCAGTAAAGATTTGCCAATGCTAGAGTACTGTAAAATGTGCAGTCATGTATAGTTATTACAATGCCAGAAGACTCAAACCAGGCAGCATTTAAAAATTAAACCATTTTACATAGCACAATAGCTGTGCCACTTGTGGAAGTTGTATAATATTTATTGTCTCTTGGCCTGTTCATCCAACCTTTGTACTTCAGCTGTATTAATGCGTTACATGTTAGTTATAGTATCCACAATGAGTTACACATTTCTTTCTCAACTGCAGTAATGAAATGCACAAGTTCTGTTTTAAATCATAGGCATTAACCCAGCATCATGCCTAAACCATGCAAGTATTATTAGCCAAACCACCTGATTCATAAGTATAAAAAAATATTTTTTTTTAGTATTAGGACATTGGACCTTTCCCTTATAGGCAGAAAAACGTTCATGCCCAGAAGTAACAAAAATTACTCATGCTGACTTTCTGTTTGAATAGAGCAGCCTAAGGCCAACATTGGTTGTGCCTGACAACAGCCTGACATAAACTAGAGCAAAAGTGTAGGTACTGTTGGGGAAAAAAATGCCTCCTCCAAAGGAACTGAGGAAAGTGAAAGTAAATTTGAAAGTGAAATAGTTTCTAGAAAGAAGAACAAACTGAATAAGGGATATCAATGATTTTAGTAAGGACACTGTATATTTGTGGCAGCGTAAACGTAAAAATGGTACATCCCGAACCGGAAGAATGGAGGGAGCTTCCAGATTCGTTAGAGATTCTTCTGTCTCATCTTCTGATACGGGCACTAGCAGGAAAAGTGTATCGTTCGAAAGAGTGGATAATACTGAAGATGCCAGTGGTCAGTCGGAGACGGAAGAGCAAGTAAATTGGAATTTTCGCCAGGGCAACAAGCGAAAATCAAGAAGCAAGGGTCGTAACAGACGACGTTGAAAGGGAGCAGTTTTCGACTGTGTTTAGAGAGACTTTGAGGTTGGGACAGTTTGTTTTCTCAAATGTTTTATACAATTCTGAACAGAAGCATATTGTGAATTTAAGTGACCTTGTGGTCACTTCTGATATGGAGCAGGTATTGCTTAAGGGAAGCAAGTTTGTGCCCACCAAAATACCAGCTCTTTCTGATTTAATTATTGATGTTAAGCGTTTCTGTAGGAAATTGTATTTAAAAACCTTTTTTGAAAATAAGAAATGTTTCACTGATAACACATTAAGTTCTTTGAATGATTTGGAAATCAATACTGTTACTGATACTTGCACGTTTTCTGATGACTTGTCAAGTTCTTTCGATTCTTTGCTGAATCTTTCTGTATATGATTATGATTTAGAAACCTCTGGATTATTGGAGGGGGCTATGGATATATCTGAGTCTGATTTATGTGATGTTGAGACTGGGCGTTTTGTGACAGGTTATGGTAAACTTGAAGTTCCTAGTTTGCCAAGTCACAGTTCCTTCTTTCCACCTAAAAATTCTGCTATTTTGAAAGCTTTTGAGAATGTACTACTTGGCAAAGTAGAAGCTGAGTATGGAATGTTTATGAAAAAATATTTCTCTTATAATCTTACAAAAAAGGAATGGAAAGCTTTAAAAGATATGCAAGCTGTTTGTGATATGTATGCTTTCTGTCAAGCAGATAAGGGAGGGAACTGGGTAATTATGGACAGGGCACACTATTTGAAAATGGTGTTTGATTTATTATCAAACAAAGAAGTTTATGTTGAGCTGCCAAATAACCCTGTCTTAGAATATAATAGAGCCCTTTTAGAGTTATTGGAGAGGGGCGAGAGACTGGGTTTCTTAACTAGCAAAGATGTAAAAAAACTTTATATTGCTAATCCTAGGGATCCCAGTTTTTATGCCCTACCGAAGATACATAAAAACCTTGCTGACCCTCCTGGCCGCCCTATAGTTTCCTGTTGCGGTGGCTTTCTTGAACATATTGGTATATTGTTGGATAGTATTCTTAAGAAAGAATTGGTTAATGTTTCTTCACACATTAGGAATACTAATGATTTTTACATTAAGGTTAAGAATATGCAATGGGATAGTAATTTTTACTGGGCCACTGTGGATGTGAAGGCACTTTATACAAGTATTAAGACTAGATGGGGTTTGGAGGCAATTCATAACATATTGGGGGAGGGCCCACGCACTTCATTCATTATTTCTTTGTTAGAATATGCATTAACCCACAATTATTTTTGTTGTGAAGACAAGATATTTTTGCAAAAAGAAGGCACCGCAATGGGTGCAAATTTTGCTCCTAGCTATGCGATATTATTTGTCCTTTTTTGAGATTACTTTTCTGTATAGGTTGGAGTTTTTTCAGAATAATGTTGTGCTCTATTATAGATATATTGACAATTTGATTTTTGTATGTACTGGCAGTATTACTGAATTTGAAGGCTTTATTGCCAGTTTACATAAGAACAGATTTGGTCTTGAATTCACTTATGTTCTGAATAAAAGCACTATTCAGTTTTTAGATATTTCTTTATATGTGGATTCTAATAATTTAGTGCAATATAGACCATACAGGAAAGTTACTGCAACCAATAATTTTTTACATGCCACTAGTGCGCACCCAAAACATCTGATTGAAGCACTACCTTATGGTGAGTTTAAACGCACCTTGGAGCATACTTCTGAGATTAATCTGTTAAATTTTGAATTTAGGATGGTTGGAAACAGGCTCTTGGAAAGAGGCTATTCTGAGGTTACCATAAAGAACAGTAGTGATAGATTGCTTAATCCTGATTCTGTTAATAGGAAGACGGATAAAACCTATGACTTTAGGGAGAATAAATTCATTTTGAATGAAGAGAATAGAATTTTTTTAGTAAATAAGTATTCTTCTTTTTCTCCTATTCTAAAGGACATAGTAGATTTTCTTTGGCCTATTGTTTGTCATAACGAATAAATTGGCCATTTGTTTCCCAACAGAGTATGTTTTTCATATGGTAGATATGCAAATTTAAAAGAAAAGTTAAAATTTTAATCAAAAATTAGGTCAAATATGTTAAGTGGGTTTCCATCTACTAAAGGTATGTTCAAATGTGGAAAATGCAGAATTTGTTCAAAGGTTATGAATTTAACAGGGAGTTGTATTAATGGGCATAAAATATCAAGCTTTGGATACTTTTAATTGCAAATCTTGTGGGGTGGTTTATATAGTGGGTTGTGGGTGCACTCCACCTAAATATTATATAGGGCAAACCAAACGCCAACTAAAGTTAAGAATTATGGAACACATGGGTGACATTAGAAATGGCAGGATGGAGAGTCCAGTTTCTGAACATTTTAATAAATCACACAATGGGAAGCTGGATTCCTTGTTTTTTTGTGCATTGGCTAGACCTGACAGTTATAATACTGGGAATTTTCTACGTAAGTTGTTAAAATTGGAAAGTATGTTTATTCTAAACTTTGGTACTCTGAAACCTAAAGGTTTAAATTTAGAAAATAACTTGACTATTTGAGATATGGTGTAGTATTATAAATATAAATTTTGGTACTATGTACCATATATTTTATATTGTCAAAATATCCCCTATTGTTTGTGTTTCAGCTATTCTCTGTATGGCCCTTTTATTCTTGTGAATGATGCATTGTATGATTATCCAATTAATTAATTAAGAAAATTTGGATAAAATGATGCATGTGTTGGGAAATGGTTATTCCTTTGAAGGCTGTGGAAGCCGAGGTACCAGAATAAACCTGTGTGCATCTAGTTCCTGCTCTCTTCTTTGGTGGTTTTCGTGAATAATTTTGTTTGGTTTTTACATTTCGAAAGTGATAAAACCTAGATGCTGTATCTGATGCAGTACTTCAGTGTTAGATTTACTGTTAAGATGACTGTGTCACTCAGATGTACTTTCACTTAAAAGGGTAGTCATAAAACAAAAAATCTGATGTCAATCGAAACTCTATCCTTGACTGTGAGTTCGGTTCCGAACCTTGGAACCGACTTGGCCATTATTCCAGCTCGTGCCTTCCAAAAACTCTCTAGCTAAGCTGTACCCATAATGCTCCTCACAAGATTACCTCAGATCTCGTTTGTTGCTTCATAGTGCCAGACACGTTCTCTCCTCTAGCTCTTGAGCGACAGCAATAACTTTAAAAAACTGTAAGTTCAACTGTGTTTATTAAATAAGTCCACTTATTTTTACTCTTTCTTCTACCCGCTCCTCTTGTTGATAATTATCGGTGTGTGTGTGTCCTTGCTTTCATTTATCTACCATTTCTTGTAATCTTTCACATACCATTGCTGGTACTTCTTCCCCCTTACGGTATTCTGTAAGTACCATTGTTGGTACTCCCTTTCTGACTTAAGTTATTGCTTTCTTTATTGCAAAAAAATTCTCTTTAGTTTTTCCTAGTTCTCTGTATGTATGTATTCCGTTTTTATAGTTATTGCTGATAAACACACAAAAAAGGACTTCAGGCTTTAAAAGGTGCCAAAAGTGCGACAAAAGCAACCTAATTCTGCCGGACATACTTTGTGTTTATTGTTTAGGAGTTGTTCATTTACAAGAAGGCTGCAGTATGCCACAGTTTTAGCCCTAGAGCTTTAATTGACAGAAGAAATAAACGTATTCTGAAAGGTCTTCTCTAATCAGACTTCAAGGCCTTATCTGTGTACAAAATGGAGGCAAGTTCACCTGCTTCTTCTACTTCTTCATTATCTACTAAATCAAAGAAAAGAAGCCAATCGTTTCTGGCACGCTCATCAGAACTACCTACTAAAATGGCTAAGACCCCCACGGTTCCTAAATTCTCCTCAGTACCTATGACTCAACCAACTCAATCCTCTGTACCTTTGGTACCCGTTTTGGGACCAACTTTGGTGCTGATGCCTTTGATACCTGCATTGACCACTTTGGCTCTGATGTCAGTAACAGAATCACCAATGGAATTTTCATTCAAAACTTTGCAACAAACTATATATTCGCCTTCAGTGGATCCCTTTGTGGACTGCCTTCCCAATTCTTTCTTAGAGAGACATCCACCTAGATCTCCCTCAGTATCTTCAGTCCGATCCACCAAGAGTCTAACTGAATCCGATATTATGTGGCTGGTGGATCAGTTCCTTGCGGCGAGGGGACTGCCCCCTTCCACGATTCCAAACATTGTTAGCTCTGGAAACTTACCTTCTTCCACACCTATACCTATTCCTCCAACTCCAGCTGAGATTTTGGAGCCCCTGGTACCGACCATCCCTGCTTCGACTGTTTCGGTGCCAGTCAGAGCTCCTTCTCCAGCACTGATAGCAACCCTGAGCGCCTCTGGTTTGTCAGAGCTGGAGGCATCCCAGTGTCAAGGCTTTGTTGCCAGTTACGAGGGGCAGGGTTCGACTTTGATACTTTCTGAGCTCTCCATCCATCTCAGTGCTTTGGGATATGCAAGTTTGACCCTGGCTTCAGCTTTGGAGGCAGCCTCCTTGGTGCGCAGTGGGACCTGAATTCCAAATGATTCTATTTTGGTTTCGGGCTCTCATCCCTGTAAGGGGGGGCTGCCTTTCAGGCCATGGAGATGGCCTTGTCCATTGTGGACAAAGTCTGTGCATTCCCTGTCGGGCCAAACATCTTGTCCATCCCCTCAACCAGAGCTTCCATCAGTCTCTTCCCTGGGACAGAGGGCACAAAATTCTCAGGATCAAACCACATCCGTTATGTCATCATGTCATCTTTGGATACTTCTCCAGAGCACCTCACTGAAGAGGGACCTTCAAAGAAAAAGTACAAGAGGAAGAGTCCTTCACTGAAGATACCGATTTTGATGAAGGTTCCCCTAAGTCACCCCCTTTAGATGTTTCCTTCGGGGATATCCTGGAAATCCTGAAACAGAGGGGTGGCTGGACTACCCTCCAACCTTCCTCAGTGCAATTGGTATACCTTCATGCTTTTCATGCCCAGCCCTCTACCATTTGGATCTCTGCACCCGCTGATAATCTTAAGCTGGTTGCTCAGCGGGCCTGGAAGATGCCTGACTCTATTGAACCAATCCCTAAGAGACCTGACCATATATTCTCTGCCCCAAAAGATGAGGAACACTGGGCCAAAGGTATCCTGTAGACATCATGGTGGTAGTGGCAACCACCTAGAAGGAACTTGCTGATGAAAGTCCTACTATCCATCCTCCTAACAAGGAGTCTAGGACTATGGATAGATTTGGGAAGAGCATATATGCTTCATCGACCTTCGCTTTCAGGTCCTTGAATTGTGTGACACCTTTTATCAGGCTTCAGAGAGATCTAATTAAAAAGCTTTCAGATACTCCTTCATGAGCAGTAGCTAAAGGGGTTCGAGACAAAGTTGCTTCTCAGCTTGCCCCCCCTTGAATCTCTTTCCAATTTATCCATGAGGCTAATTGCTCATGCTGCAGAAGGGACGACTAGAGCAGCGAGTTCAGCCTGCATGTGCTTATGTGAGTTTGCAAAGCCATTTAAGTCTTCTGTCAATGCTCCATTTGATGGATCATCCCTGTTTGGCCTCAAAGTTAGAGACTCTAGCCAGATGTGAGAAAGATGGGAAGACTCTTTCTGCTATGAGCGTATGCTTCTCCACTTCTCAACGGCCCTATTTCAGGGACCAGAGAAGTGGTGGGCTATGGTTCAAAAAGACACAAGGACCTTTCTAGGACTCGCGTGGCAATGACTTCTCCCGAGGCAGAGGGGGAAGTAATAATGGAAGGCACCAAACAAGAGGCCAAAGTGGCCCACAGAATCAGGGTTCCAAGGACTTCTTCCCCGGTATCAGCGCTCTTGAAAGGAAGCCTGATTGCCTTCTTGTAGAGGCAGTTTGGGGATGATTATCCCTGCACCAATCTGCCTGGCTAGGAATAATGAGGGACAAATGAGTGCAGAGGATCATTACCAAAGGTTACAAAATTCCCCTGATAGAAGAACCAAAGAATCCAAGGCAAAAGAGTCATCCAGGCAGTCCCACTAGACCAGAGAGGATCCGGAATTTATTCAAGATTCTTTTTAGTGCCAAAGAAAATAGGGGACTGAAGAACAATCTTGGATCTCAGTCAGTTGAAAAAATCAGTTCAACAGACCAAATTCTGGATGGTCTCTGTTCAGTCTATTCTTTCATTATTGGGAAAAGACAACTGGATGTGCTCAATAGATTGTTAGGATGCATATTACCACATAAAAATGGACAAGCTCTCCAGAAGACTCCTGTACTTCCGAGTGGGAGCAAGTCACCATCAGTTCAGGAGCACTGCCCTTTGGTCACACCACAGCCCCCAGGGTGTTCACCAAATGTATGGCAGTGGTAGCAGAGCATTTCAGACTGCTAGGATTCCGAGTGTTTCCATATCTAGAAGACTGGCTTGTTTCCATATCTAGAAGACTGGCTCCTTACCACTCCCACCAGGTGTCAACTCATAAATGTACGAGATTACACTCTTTTTCATTGTTCATAGGTGGTACTAGGCTATCGGCCCAAGGGCCTATACAAGCCTAGCCATAACAATTCCCTGGATATTTCTTCCCACAATATTTACTTCCCTGGACCCCTGTCTAGCAGAGTGACTGACGTGATCCCCGGGGCAAATTTCCTATCTCCCATCCAATCGTCAAGGTTCCTTTTGAAGAGGGCCAAGGAGGTGCTCTGCTTGACATGTATGGGCAGTCCATTCCAGAGTATGGGGAGTGTCTGGATCAGGAACCTATTCCTCCAGCTTGTTTTGTTCATTGTGATGACAAGGTTTAGATCCCTGCAGCGTGTGGCTCTGAGGGATTGGAATTTCTTTAAGTGGTGGCCGAAAAGTGTGGTAAGAGTTCTAGCCTGGTATTGCAGGGGTGCTCTCTGGAGCTTTGAACCAGGTCTCAGTTACTGCACAGATATCAATGTTCTCCACTTTTAGTAGTGCCTCGAGAGAGTGCATTTTGAGGTTTAGATTTCTAGCATTGAGTAGCATTACCTTCAGACTTTGCATGCTTGTGTCTGTTATGGTGGTGGTTTTGTCCTTTGAACCTTGCCTAAAAAGGCACTATAGGGGTGGCAAGAGCTTTAGCCAGTAACCGGAATCCCAGGGGTGACAGGTGCAGACCATCTCTGGCAAAGCATCGTGGTTTGTCGATCATGTCATCCCAGGCAGACAGATACTGGATCCCCTTTGAATGACACCAGAAGCTTAGCCAATTGTTGAAGTCAATCATTTTGTCCTTATACTGTGGTATCATTCTCAGCAAAGGCAGGATGCTACTCAGGGCTAGGGTCATACTTGCCTGGGCCACATGATCCGAGAGCTCCTCCATGTCTCTTTTCATGTAGTCCAGGAAGGTACATCTCAAGTCGTTCACTCCAACATGGACAATGACTGAGTCATATTTGTACTTGTTATGGAGCAACTTGAGTGCATGCATTATGTGGTGGATCCTGACACCCAACAGCCAGCTGACTGTAATTTTCTCCTTGTTCAGCTTGGTGAGTGGGACATCAGTGTGCCTGACTGTAGAGTCATCTATGACTAAAGTGTTGGGTACTTTGTCTTGCCTTATGGGCTGTTGTTGGGTAGCACACTGGTATTGTGAGCTATGTGTCTCTCTGGTTGTGACTGGTGTTTGTGTTTCAGCTTTGGAGGTCCTTGTTGCTTGGGCAGGTTAATGTTAAGGGCTTCCGCATAGGTGGGTTTAGTGTTGTTGTGTGTAGGTATTGATAGTGTGGATTTTGAAGGGCTATGTGTTGCTTGAGGTACACCTTTGGCATTGGTACAAGATGAATGCTATGCTTCTGTACAGGTACAGTACAAGCTATGGTAGTGCAGGTGTTAACCTTCTCCTCTTGACTGTCTAGCACAATCTTGGCTGGAGAGAGCTTTGCTTCCAGTTTGGCTATGTAAGTGCATTTCTCGCAGTGTTGGGTGGTAGGAGGAGAGGGTTGTGTGTGTTCATGAGGCAGATGTTCATCGTGCATACAGCTGCAGTCATTACAGATGGGTTATCCTGCCGTCAGGCGGGTCCTCGGTTGGCCGAATTCCAAAGTCTAGGTCCGGCGTCGGTTGTCTTCGCTTCTTCCCTGACGTCAGTGCGGCAGGGGTATAAAAGAAGCCAACGCCATCTTCTTTAGTCTTTCTTGCCGCACCGTGCCCGAAGCAGAAGCAGTTCGCAAGTGCCGGTCGGCCAGCTCCTGAGATTTATGAAAATATTTCAGCCGAAGTCTTGGGGAAACTTTTCTTGCCTCAGACCGATGTCAGACATAATTGCATTTCATGTGGGAAGCAAATACCGCATAAGGATTTCCACTCTTTCTGTATACCTTGCTTAGGCCCAGACCACGACGTCTCGGCCTGCCGTTTTTTGTGCCAGATTCAACAAACGCACTATTAAGCGCCGGGCGGAGTTCGCCCTTCACTATTTTGATAAAAAAATTAATTATATTATGTCGTTGGATACTCCGACTCCAGTTTTGAGTAAAAGACGCAAAGATAAGGACCAACATTCGAGGTCCGCACCGACTACTGACACCACGCTAAGGCCGTCTACCGGTTCTCCGGTTCTCAGCGAGGCGCCTACACAGCCCCTGAGTACTGATGACACAACATTACTGGTGTCTTCAGTACCCGAGGTCGCAGGCTCCTCGGTCCCCCTTCCTACTACAGATACCGACGCCACTCTTGGCAGGGAAACTCTGAGTTTAGACAGGCCTGCCATTTCTCAAGACCCTTCCTCAGATCAAGCCTCTATTACCTCTGAACATTCTGAGGACCAGGATTATGCTTATTCTCCTTTCGAAGACTCTGATGCAGAGGAGTCTATTCCCTCTGTCTCACCCCCTGAGGACTACTCTTTTGGGGAAACCCTACATACATTGAGGGAACACTTTCACTGGGAAGGCCAAGATTACTCAGATTCCAAGAAAAGGCTCAGGGATTTTCTCTTGCTCCCCCAGCATAGGCCCCTGGCTATCCCTCCTGTTTTAGATATATTGGATGATGTGTACACAGAAGCCAGCCTTAATCCAGATTCTTTACCTCCAGCTCCTGTTAAACCAGACAGGTATTACCGGGTTCCTGATTCATGCCAGTTCCTATACAAAAGCCATACTGCTGACCCAGAAACTATTTCACAGGGTACCAAGGGAATTAAGGCCTCTACTGCTAAAAACCCATTACCTTCCGAGAGAGATTCCAGAGCTTTAGAAAGGTGGGGGGAAAAGGTGTACACCTCTGCCACTTTAACCATGAGGGCATTAAACTGTCAGTTCCATATGTTAAAGTATCAACAGTTTTTGTTATCTCAGTTGAAAAGCAAAATGACACAACCAGAACAACCAGATTTAAAAGAGTTGCAGGATTTGTTGCATGGTGCAGAGCAAGTGGGTAAACATACCTTGCAGTGTAGTTTTGATGCTTTAGAGGCCTCATGTAGAGCTGCTGTTACGGGGTCTGTTATACGTAGGCATGCTTGGCTCAAAGAGCAAGCCTTACCAGATCATGTCAAAGCTAAATTATTAGATGCACCTCTTCAGAAAGATGTATTGTTTGGTGTTAAAGCTGAGGAGGTACTAAAGAAAATGGAGGAAAAAGCAAAATCAATGCAAACAGTGAAAGATTTCCTGCAGATACAACCTCCACGTTTCAGCAGAAACTGGCCTTCAAAAAATTGGTCCTTTCCAGCCACGGACAGACCTCAAAGGGGCAGATACAGACGCCCAAGGGGTAGAGGGCAACCTCAAGGATCTTTCAGAGTCAGACAGTGGCAAGCACCAACCTCAAGAGGTGGAGAAGATATATCACAGTCATTTAGAAAACAGACACAATGACTTCCCCCTTCATCTGCCAAGCAAAGCTTTAATGGCAGCACCCTTGGGCGGAAAACTGGCATTATTCTCAAAAAATTGGCATATTGTTACAAAAGACAAATGGATTCTGGACATTATAGACAGAGGCTACAGGTTCCACTTTCACACCCTTCCAAAAATGAGAGGCATGCCAAACCTGCCACAAAATCAAAGGGCAGAGGCACAAAAGCAAATTTCAGCTCTCATGGACATGAAAGCGATTCAAGAGGTACCTGCAAAAGAACAAGGTCAAGGGTTTTATTCCACACTTTTCCTGGTACCAAGGAAAGACAAAGGTTGGAGACCTATCTTAGACCTATCCATCCTAAACACATATTTACAGGTACCAAAATTCAAGATGCTCACATTACAGCAGCTTCTTCCCATGCTGGGCAAGGAGTCTTGGCTGGTAACATTGGACCTCAAGGAGGCATACCTGCATGTCCCTATCAGACAAGATTGCAGAAGATACCTCAGATTTCTTGCAGGTTCAACCCATTATCAATTCTCTGCATTGCCCTTTGGCTTATCTACTGCGCCCAGAGTGTTTACGAAATGCCTGGCATCAGTAATCGCCTTCTGCAGACTTCAAGGAATACAAATCTACCCATATCTGGATGACTGCCTGATCCAATAGGACAGCACGGACATACTTCTGAAACACCTGGCGTTTGTAATAAAACTGTTGAACTTTCTGGGATACACAATCAACAAAAAGAAATAAAAACTAATACCCTCTCAACAAATAATTTTCCTGGGTGCCAGCTTGAATACAACCACCCAGATGGCCTACCTCACGCCAGACAAACAAGGGCAACTGTCTCAATACTTCAGCAAAATGGCAACCTTCACCAGGCTGACTGCAAGGAAAGTCCTGCAGGCTCTGGGATTCATGGCATCTTGCATCCTACTAATCCCATGTGCAAAGCTGCATATGAGGAAATGTCAATGGTACCTAAAAAACTTATGGTCTCAACACAGCCACAGCTTGGAAACAATTATACCACTCATTCCATGCCTTCAAAAGGAATTTCTGTGGTGGGCTCAAGCATGCCAAAGAAACATAGGTCTCCCTTTCTGTGTACCTCAAGCAACTCAAATCATCACAACAGACGCCTCAGACTACGCCTGGGGGTCACACATGACAGATCAGTGCATTCAGGGAAAATGGTCCCAAAAAGAGAAGCACCTACACATCAGCCAAAAGGAAATGCTAGCCGTGCAAAATGCTATTATGGCCTTCAAAGAACTACTGCATCCAGGCCAGTTATTGATAAGGACAGACAACACCACAGTGATGTGGTACATAAACAAACAGGGGGGAACTCATTCATACCCCCTGTGCCGGCAAGCCATGACCCTATGGAACACAGCACTGGAATTGAAAATTCAACTATAGGCACAATTCCTGCCAAGGAAGGAAAACACACTGGCAGACAGCCTAAGCAGAAATATGACAGATCCACACGAATGGAAGTTGCATCCTCAAGTTTTCACAAAGATAACTCGGGCATGGGGACAGACAGACATAGATCTCTTTGCTACCCACAGAAATTACCAGTTGAAAAAATTTTGTTCAAGGACCTATCATCCACAGGCCTGGAAAGTGGACGCACTTTCTTTCAATTGGACAACGTTGACAGTCTATGCCTTTCCGCCTCTTCCTCTGCTGCCCAAAGTTCTATTAAAAGCCAGGGCAGAGAGTCCGAAAATGATTCTCATTGCTCCAGACTGGCCAAGACAACACTGGTATCCGCTCCTGAAGAGCCCGACACATTCCCCACCATGGATCCTACCTCTAGTCCCTCTTCTGTTGTCCCAGCAGAACTACAAGACTCTTCACAGCCAGCTCAAAACCCTAAATCTAGCTGCATGGAGAATTCCTTGATTTCCCAACAGACCCTCCTCTCCAAGGAGGTGCAGGATGTCATCTTGGAGGCCAGAAGACCTTCTACTAGAAAAGCCTACTCCACCAAATGGAAACAATTTTGTGACTAGAATCAAGAAATGGTCCAGAATCCTTGGGTAATAAATTTACCTCAAATTTTACAGTACCTAGCTGAGATGTTAAACAGTGGACTTTCCTTCTCCTCCATCAAAATCCACGCTTCAGCCATTTCTGCACAATACAACACAGATCCTCCTTTATTCTCTCATCCTCTCTTAAGACAGTTCCTCAGAGGGGAAAAGAATATAAAACCCCCAAGGAAACCACCAGTCCCTGCTTGGGACCTCAACTTCATATTGGAAAAGCTGATCCTTCCTCCCTTCGAGCCAGCTGCTTCAACAGAACTACAATACTTGTCATGGAAAACAGCCTTCCTTCTGGCTACCACCTCAGCACGCAGGGTTTCGGAGCTACAGGCCCTCATGGCTGTGCAACCTTTTTCATCATTTTCCATCAGGACAGAGTTTCCTTACGAACCAACCCTACCTTTATGCCAAAGGTAGTATCCAGTGTAGCTTTGAATCAGACTATCCACTTACCTACCTTTTATCCTAATCCACAAAACAAAGGGGAAAGACTACTGCATTCCTTGGACATTCACAGACAACTTTGTTATTATTTGGACAGAACAAAGCCATTCAGGAAATCTGAGCAACTCTTTGTGTCCTATGCTACAGGTGCTCAAGGAAAGGCCATTTCCAAACAGACATTCTCAAAATGGATAGCCCACTGCATACACTTTTGTTACTCATTCCATGGAAAAACTGTGCCTACAAACATCAGATCCCACTCCACCAGGGCCACAGCTACCTCTGCAGCTTTCCTCAGGGGGGTTCCTACCAAGGACAATTTGGAAGCAGCCATTTGGAGTTCAGTGCACACTTTCTCCAAGCACCATCACCTTCCACTATACTCTAAATCTAGAGCAGGATTTGCCACAGCAGTCTTGCAGGGCATCCTTATCCTCCTAGTTCCACTTAGTGCCTGCAACCCCTACTTCCCTACTTAGCTTTGGGATTCTTCCCATCTGTAATGACTGCAGCTGTATGCACGATGAACATAGTACAGTTTTGTACCTACCATAAATGTAGATGTTCGAGTGCTCATACAGCTGCAGTCCAGGTTACCCCCCCTTCCTTCCCCTCTTAGGACAGGCCTTATGACAAACACCTTCTCATACAACCTATTTGGGGTATTCTTTTATGGTGTATTTGCTTGCAACTACTGTTTTTTGATTATTCTATATTGCATGATTACATAAATTTATGTTTTGCCTTCCTTCTGGGGGCACCTGACATCTGGGGCAAGAAAAACTGAAGAAGATGGCGTCGGCTGCCTCTTTTATACCCCTGCCGCACTGACGTCAGGGAAGAAGCGACGACAACCGACACCGGACCTAGACTTTGGAATTCGGCCGACCGAGGACCCGCCTGATGGCAGGATAACCCATCTGTAATGACTGCAGCTGTATGAGCACTCTAACATCTACATTTATGGTAGGTACAAATCTGTACTTTGCTGCATTGCCCCAGTATGCCCAGATTCACCAGGTGGACAGGAGAAATCAGCAGAAGCTGACCCTTGGACATGCCTGTTTAGGTGCTTTTTTTGTAAAGTACAAGAGCTGTTTTCCCCTACCTTTGCAAGGTAATTTGCAATTATAGGCTGTTTAGTGCTTACAATTAATTTCTCCATATTAACAAGGAGAGTTGAGCGCTTGTATCAGTTTAAGGCTTCCTAGTGCTTTCCAGCAGGTTCTGGAGCAAGTGGTAGTTACAGGGGTCCAGATTTTAGTGCTACTACTGAGAAACCAGCTAGTTCTAAGGGAAAATTTGAAGAGCAGACTTTCTGCCATTTGGAATAGTTTAACCGTAGCCCTACGATGCTGCACGATGGGAAAAATGCACAAACACACATGTTTTTAAGCCAGAAAGTTGAAAGGGATAGAAATCAGACCAAAATGGCTAATAAAATTACAATTTCAGAGCTGGAAACCACTCCTCTAGTGTTAGATAGGCAGTACAATGCTCACCACTCCCACTGGTAAGCAGTAGGTCTTCCGTCTACCACAGCAAGGTCTAAATAGCTCTGAACACAGAAGATAAAGTCCTGAAATCAGCAAAGCCTGGGATCTGGACTATACTAGCTAGGAAAGGTGGGAAACGAGCAAACAAGATAGTATTTTTTTGTTTTTTGTTTTTTTTTTTTTTTTGGTTAAAACAGGCTAAACAAAACAATAATACAGTAAATAAACACAGAAAAGGCTAACGCACTTGAGTGTGTAGCCCCAAACAGTAAATGCAATTAAAACTCTACAAAATTAGCAATTTAAAACTTTTTAAATGAAGCAAGGCAAGTGTACAACTGAAAAACAATTTAAGTAATGCAGTAGAATAAGTAGCTAATCTACATATCCAGAAAAGTCTATATATACAGAAAAGCAGCTAAAACACACTAAAACAATTCAGATGCAATGCAGCCTAGAGCACTTGAGTTGTAGCAATATTAAGGCAAATGCAGTTTTAATAAATGCACTAAAATATACTCCATATTTCCAAAACGGAAGCACTCAGGTCTCTCAACAGCAGGTACAAATACGACTCAGTCATTGTCCACGCTGGTGTAAACGACCTGAGACGTACCTCCTTGGACTACATGAAAAGAGACATTGAGGAGCTCTCTGATTATGTAGCCCAGGCAGGTATGACCCTGACCTTGAGCAGTATCCTACCTTCACCAAGAATGATGCCACAATACAGAGATAAGATGATCAGCTTTAACAATTGGCTTAAACTCTGGTGTCATTCAAAGGGGATCCAATGTCTGTCTGCCTGGGATGACATGCTGGACAAGCCACGCTGTTTCAAGGGACGGCTTGCACCTGTCACCCTGGGATTCGGATATTGGCAAAGGCTCTTGCCACCCCATAGTGCCTTTTTAGGCAAGGCTCAAATTCTAAACCTACCACCCTAGAACACAAAAAGGAAAAAACTAAGGGTAATGCTGCTCAATGCCAGAAGTCTAAATCTCAAAATGCACGCACTCGAGGCCCTTCTCAGTATGGAGAACATCGATGTCTGTGCAGTGACAGAAACCTGGTTCAAGGCTCCTGAGAGCACCCCAGCACTATCAGGTTTTACCTCTTATCATGCGTCCGCCCCAAAATCCGGACAATACCAAGAAAGGAGGGGGTATCCATATTCATCAAAGACACCCACACCTCAAGACTGGTGGCAACGCGATGCATCGGAGACCATCCAGGTGCAATTAACCATAGGCAAGACTGCTCTGCAAATTGTAGCATGTTACAGGCCACCCTCACAAACTCAGGAACCTCACAGGGCCTTCCTGAAAACACTAGAGGGGATAAATGTATCACCAAACACCATCATACTAGGTGACTTCAATTACCCTAATATAGACTGGGAACACTACTCAAGCCCAAACACCCTAGCCCAAAAGTTCCTGGAATTCATAAACTCAAATGCCATGTAACAACTAGTCACCATCCCCACAAGAGGAGAAAACATACTTGATCTCATCATCACGAACATGGGAGCACAATGTTCAACACCGACAGTATACCCCTCACTGGTGAGATCAGATCACAAACTAATCTCGCTGGAGGTTCTAAACCCACATCCACCTGAAATAACAAAGACCACAGTAAAGAACTTCTCGAAAGCCGACTTCACACTTCTAAAGACTAGTGTGGTCTCCTTTAAGGCCCCCGAGCTGGCGGAAAACAGTACTCAAGCCGCTGAATCACTTACAAATGCCTTCTACCAGCACCTGCAGGACTGCATGGATAAGGCAATCCCAAGCAAAACAAAGACTCTTTGTACCAAAGGCAAGCGTCCAGTCTGGTGGACCCCAGCCATAAACAAACTCTACAACAAAAGGAGGAAGCTACTACAAGATAGAGCAAAATCCTTAAAAGGTAAGACACCCTTGATCACTATAAGTAAAAACTAAGAGCTCTCATAAAATCATCCAAAGCAAATTTTGAGAGAAAAATAGCTAAAGACTCAAAAGACAATCATAAGGCCTTCTTTAGCTATGTTAGAAACCTGGGAGGAAACTCCCAGATATGCTCAGAACTAGTTCAAAATGATGTGAAGATTACTGATCCTACAGACATTGCCAACATACTGGCTGACAGGTTCAGTGCAAACTTCTCCCCTCCCCAAAAGGAGAGATATTTATACCAAGCGATTGCAGCCCCCAAACATCTCCAACGCCCAAGTGAGAACTGCTCTCTCCAAAGCAAAAACACAGCATCCATGGGACCTGATGGTGTCCCCGGCTGTGTGCTCCACGAACTCAACGAGGAATTAAACCCACAGCTAGGACAGCTGTTTAATCATAGTCTTACCTCTGGATACGCACTCCAGGAGTGGCGCACTGCAACTGTGGTCCCACTTCACAAAGGCGGTGCCTCCACCGACCCTGGAAATTACCGCCCATTAGCTTGACAAGCCTTATCTGCAAAGCCATGGAGAGGATCATAATGGACCTTATAAATAAAGACATAGGGAATTTGCAGACTTTGGATCCATCCCAGTTTGGCTTTGTCAAAGGCAGATCATGCCTTCTAAACTTGGTTGACTTTTTCAAACAGTCACCAAAGCCATTGATGAGGAAAGGCAGTCCATACAGCCTACCTCGATCTGGCGAAGGCCTTCGATACAATACCCCACTCGGGTATCATTGAAAAACTCATCAGCTTAAATGTTAACCCATACATCACAAGATGGGTTGCAAACTGGCTGAGTGACAGAACCCACAGGGTCAGAGTTGCTGGCGCCATGTCAGACTCAAAGTCTGTCACAAGTGGTGTACCACAGGGCTCAGTCCTGGGCCCACTCTTGTTTGACATCTACTATTCCAAGTACAAGCAAACACAGGAGGGTTATGGCTGACAAAGTTTGCAGATGACTGCAAACTGGGCGCCACAGTAGAAAACACATCTGACACAGATATCCTTCAGAAGGGTCTCACAGAAACGGATAACTGGTGCCAGAGCCATGGCCTAAAGTTAAATGCCAAAAAATGCATAGTCATACCCTTCGGGAAAAACAAGGTTACCCCTAGCTACCAAATAGGTGGCAATCCACTGAGCACAAAAGAAGTTATCAGGGACCTGGGGACCCAGGTTGATAGTAGTTTGTCATTCGACACCCATGTAGCTAAAGTAGTTAGGAAGACCTTCTACATTGCCCACCTTATCATGAAGGGATTCTCATCTAGATCAAGGGAGGTCATAGTCTCCTATACTCATCACTCATCAGACCAATGATTGAGTACAATGCCCCATTCGGAATGTATCTGACCCGACACTTGCAGCAGCTGGAGAGGCCACAAAAGTTCCTCACCAAAAGGATAAAGGGTCTCAGACATCTGTCCTATGCTGCCCGACTGAAAGAACTCCAGCTCTATTCAGTCGCTTACCGCTTGCTCAGAGGCGACCTTTGCCTAACATACAAGGCCATGTCAAACCCAGATTTGATGAATATGCTTCACCTCAAAAAATCTAGATCCGTCAGAGCCACAAGGGCGGGAGACTTAAACCTCGACACGGCTATTAATAGGACGTGCTGGAGGGATAGATTCATCACCCAAAGACTCCCTATGCTGTGGAATAAAATCCCGGTATATGTGAGGCAGAGCACCTCGCTGGCCTTGTTCAAGAGAAATCTTGACCAATGGATGGGAGATCGCAGATATACCCCAGGGATTACCTCAGTGTCACTGCTCAACAGAGGCACAGCAAAATAATGGGTATAGTTCCCCATACTAAAGGGGTGGCGTAAGCCACAAAACTATGGGCTAGGCATGTAAATGCCCTCTGGCAGATAGCCTAGTATGAACCTATGAACCTATGAAAATGTTTGAGAAGCACAGTCAGAACACAAGGAGATTCAGGCAATTTAAGAAAGGGGAAAAGAGGAATAGAAGGAAAAAACTAAGTGGGTTGGCTTTCTCAGATGTTCTCTCTGTATTAGGTAGAATGAGCTAATGACACTAGACTGGGAGGAGTGTCCAAGATCAAATTTATAGTAGAGGCAGGCAACTGCAAGGCCAGCAGGTATAAAGACAAGATGCCAATAGGGAGGCAGGGTGGGAAGCTATTTTAGGCAGAAAACACCACATAAATGTTTAACACAGCAGAAAACCAGCAGTGAGCCATTGGCTATGAAATACAGTACAAGTATGCAATATACAATAAAATTGCTATAAATACCTAGAATAAGCAATAACTACTACAAATAAGCAAAAAAAAAAAAAAAACAGGCTACTTATTGCTGTATATCACAGATCAGGTGCTCCTTCTCAGACAGCTCTGTGTCCAGCTTAGGAATCACTGTAAACTATGAAAAATCCCATCCGGAACCATCTCAACAGCTGGATTTTATTGGAGCTATGCAATTTATTTGCCATTTGTTTGACATTTGTTGACTGGGTCAATCTGGCTGAGCAAGGAGGCCTTTTTCAGGAGAGACCCTGTGGAGAAAAGCTCCAGACATAAGCAAGTAAAAAACATTCATACATGAACAACTTATTAAAAAGTAAAACAATAAGTACAAAATTCAGAATAAAAATAAAAACAAGTAGAAAATTAAGATTTCAAGTGAACAGAGTATGGAAGATCAAAATCAAATAGAGATTTTTTACAAAAATTTTTACAAAGATTTAAACAGTAGTATAAGCAAAGAGGGTTGAGCTTGAATCACAACATTTGCAAGAGATAAACCAGGTTAAATAGTATAGTAACCAAATTCACTGTTTAGTTTTCCCAGTGTACAAAAACAGTATAATTATGTCCTTAGACATATTGGGATGAGGTTAGTGCAATACAGAAAAGGTAGAGAGGAAGTTGGGGAGGAAAAGGTCACATGGGGGTAGTACAGCAGCAGGCCCACTTGTTTAACATGTAGTCTTTTAGGGATTTTTTTAAAAAATGAAGTTGTTAGTGATAGATCTGAAGTCTGGGGAAGTTTATTCCAGGTGTTTGAAACAGAGTGCCTATACAGAAGTTTGTTTTGTAGGCTTATAGACTTTACGGAGATTTTGGTCTGAGCTGCATAGATGATGATTGGGAGTGCAGGGAAAGATTAAGGTAGAGAGAGCAGGGCAGTGGTTGGGATTCATTAGAACAGTGTGTGAGGTAGAGTTGAGGAAGTAGGAGCTGATTATGAGCTTCTGGCCATGAAAGATGTTTTAAGGCAGTGCAGTGATGGGATCTGTATGGTAAATTGGCAGCAAACCTGGCAATTTTATTGTAAGTGGATTCAAGTTTGTTTCATGAGTTTGGATTGGATATTAGAATGGCTGCAGCATGGAATAGAGTAGGCAGTAGAAAGGCTTGAGCAAGGGAGCATTTTGTGTCTTTTATCGGATATTTCTTATGTCTATATAGTAATCCTAGTTTTTGGTGGGTTTTTTGATACTTTGTAGAACATGACTGACAAATTTAAGTTGATCATCGATAACCACACCAAGGAGTTTAGTATGGTTTTCTGCTGAGATTGTAGTATTGTAAAGTGATGAGACTAAGGAGGAGTAGTGCTGTAGGATTTTAGTGAGAAAAAGAAGTTTTGGGTTTTTTTTTTTTTTTTTTGGATTAAGTAAGAGCTCATTGTCAGTGAGCCATTTTTCTACAGATAGAAGAGTCTTGAGTAATGGACAGAAGGTGGGGAAGATTATCAGAACAAGGTACGATGAGTCGTCAGCATATTGGATTAGAGAAGAGTGGGGACAAGATGTATAGAGGTTATTTATGAAAATGTTAAATAGGAGAGGCCCAAGTATGGAGCCTTGGGGTACTCCTGTATGTATTGGAAGGAATGGAGAGGATGCAGATAGCCATCTGACTGACTGAAATCTATCAGAGAGAGAGAGCTGGAGAACCAGAGTATGGTAGTTTAAGAGTTATTAAGGTTTTTGAGTTTTGATAGAAGCAGATTTTGAGAGACAGTGTCACAAGCTTTTGATAAATTGAGGAAGAGGAAAGAGACCAGTTTATCATCTCGAGGTTTGGCAATGGTCTAAGGGAGGGAATTGAGAGCAGTGACAATACTGTGATGGGGCGAAAGCCATGTTGTGTGGGGGTTAGGAAGTTTTTATGTAAGAGATGTTCCAGTATTTGTTTATGGGGATACATTTTTCCATTATTTTAGAGAGGGGGATAAGATAGCGATGGGACGATAGTTGAAGGGGTCTGTGGAGGTTCCACCCTTATGAAGAGGGATAACATAGAATTTCTTCCAGATTTTCGGCACAGTGTTTTCTTGAATAAGTGGTTTATGAGAATGGAGACTGGGTAGGCAATAGAATTTCCAGCAATTTTGAGGAGGTGTGGGAGTAGGTTGTCAGCAGAGGGAGAGCATGGTTTTAGTTTAGGGAGAAGTGATCTCATATAGGTCTTAGGAGTGTGTTTGAGAGAAGTGGGAGTGTGTTTGAGAGAAGGTATGGGTAATTGTGGCAGGATTGTGTTCAAATAAGGAAAGTTTTGAGTATTTTTAGTATGATCTTTGAGTTGATGGTGTTGAGTAAAGTGGCATTATCGAGGTCAGAACTATCAGGAGAGGGACTAGGTGTCGTATGTTTGCCAGGGTGGAGGCGCTTATTAATATTGTTCCAAAATAGTTTGGGATTAGAGTTGAGATTAAGAGGTTTACTATAGTATTGCCCTTTGTCCTTGGGTATTTGTTTCTTAGTGATGTTTCTAAGTTCTCTATTTTTGAAGGTGGTTAGGTAGATTTATTTTTTTTCCAGTTTTGCCAGGCCTTGGCCCTCTGTGACATGAGGTTATGAGTGGATTGAGTTAAACAGGGAGAGAAGTGAGATTTTAGTCTTATTTTTCTGATGGAGGCAAGAGCGTTTAAAGTATTAAGGAAGATCTCATTGAATTTGGAGACAGAGTCATGAAGGGGGAGGTGATATAAGGAAGACCAGTTGAAGGAGGAGAGTATATTATTGAAAATGTCAGGATTGAAGTTAGGGAATTTGTGACCGTCTTTGTAGAGGTGTGATGTCCATGGAGTTGAGAAGAAGTTCTGTGAACTAGGGTGGGAAGGTCATCACTGAGTGAGTCTGAAGAGTACAGGAGTTGTGGTAAAAGTTTGGATTGGAGGTAAGGATCCAGTCAAGGGTTCAGCCAGGGTTAGGTTTTTTATTATAGTGAGTTGGTGAAGTAATGAATTGTGAGAAGTTGTAGAGGTTGATGTTAGTAAGGGTGGGGAGGTTTATAGTTGTCCAGTCAATGTCAACAGCACCAAGGATAATAGTCTCGTAGGTGATGTTTCGGATATCCAGGAGGGAAATAGTTCCAGGATAGGTATGTTATTTCCAGGGGGGATATAGATGGCAGCAATTGCAAGGTTTTTGTGTTTATTAAGCTTACAGATAACTAAAAGGATTTTGGCAGGGTTAGAGGTTGGAGCTGGAGTGGGAAAAGCTGGTGTGGGAAAAGGGTAGAGTGAGAGTTCTGAGTAAAGAATGGTTACGCCACCTCCTTTTTTAAAGTGATGATAAAGTCGGAAGATATTGTACCCTGGGGGAAGGATTTCAGAGATATGTGGTTTTAGCCACATTTCCGACAGGGTGAGAATGTCAGGGGTATGGGTGGCAGATTAGGGAATGAAGCTGACTTATCTTGTTAGTGACACTTTGTATATTGAGTGAAATTATTGCTAACTGTTTAGAAGGTTTGAGGTTGCTGCAGCCAATGGAGGTAGCAGGGGATGGTTTGCTGGGTTGAGATGGAGGAGATGAAGATCTATTGAAAGAAAAACACTACTGTCTTGTAAAGTGGAGTGGGTGAATGGCCCAGGATTAGGGTGTATGTCACCAGAGCAAAGTAGGTTAAAGAGGAAGTTGTTTTTAGAATGTGTGTGAGGATAGATTCTGACATATTTTGGTTTAACTTTATTATATAGAGAGGTAAGTGGTAGGATCTTCACTTTGTGATGAGTTGTTGAGCAGTTGGGGAAAAGAGTGGGTGCAATGGAAAAGCTGCTAGAGGATTGTAGGTCAGGGAGAGGATAAGGGAGAGTGAGTGATGAGACAGGCATAAGTATAGGGTTGTGATAGAAGAAATAAGAGAGAGGAACAGACGAGGAGTGAGAGTGTATTAGAATGGGGTAGGGGTATCTTTATAAGAGAGCGAGCAATAGTTGTATTTATTAGTGTAGAGAGATTGAGTACACAAGATAAAGGTTTGTAGAGTTAGATTAAGGTAGTGGTAAGTAGTAGCACAATAGGAAGTGATGGGGTAGTAAGTAGCAGTTAACTTAAATAGGAGGAGCAGGTTAGTAGGTGTGGATTGAACGGGGAGGATTGGGGTGGAATGTGGGGGTGGGGCTGCAGGGTGTGGCTAATTAGGGTAGTTTATAAAGGAAATGAGAGGAGTGGGTGGGAATGGGGGTAGGGTAGGGGAGCAGACTGAGCCTGAGCACAGTGGTTTGGACCCGAAACCAGAGGTACTGGCGACCAGGACCAATCAGTCAGGAGGTAAGAAGCAAATCTCAACTAAGGATAGCAACTACAAATATGGTTCTAATGTTAACTGTTTTGTTAGCGTGGGGTTCTGCAAAGAACAGTTTCAGTTGAGAACTCTTTTATTTAGGCAATGTAAAGTATAGTTTGTGTTTTAGATTTAAAAGGCTTTTTTGGCTAGAATAACAGCATAAAGACCTGCTGTATTAAGAAATAAGCACGTGCGTTACTTGTTTTGTGTTGGATATCGGGGTGGTGAAAGATAGGGGGGGGTTCACAGGTGTGTAGTAACTCTAACTTGGTGTGCACGCCACTCACAGAAATATTGCTAATGCACAGAAATAAGGCACCAGTAGCAGGAAGACTTGCAGGTGAACATACTTAGTAACACTAGTTGCAGGGGGCTCCACCGGAGTAGTGCACAGTAGTGTTGTTTTGTGCATTACTTGAGAAGGCATCCCGAGAAGAGGAGAGCACATGTAGCATCTGAGGAGGACAAAGCAAAAGGTTAGTGGAAGCGAAAGAACAAAGAGGTTGGTAATGGAAGGGTTTTAGTCAATTCCCTTAGAATGACTACAAAGGATCAGATCACAAATCAGTCAGATCATTTGCAGCAAGAAAATAACAGCAAGATTCATTCTACAGGCTCTACAGTCAATGGCACCGTCTGTCAACCTAGTCCCCCTGGCCAGATACCACATGAGAATTCTTCAATGGCTTCTGGTCTCCATTGGTCCTTATTGAAGCAACCAATGTCCCATCAGATACTCATCACCAGTCGATGCAAGGAATATTTAAGTTGGTGGCTCCACTCTAACAACATATTGCCGAGTCACCCCTTTGTTCCTCCTCAACCCCAAGCCATAGTGACCACAGTCACATCCCAGATAAGGTGGGGGGCTTTATCTGAGAAAGTCCGTCCAAGGCACTTGGTCCCACCTGGAGGCCAACTTGCTTATCAACATTCTTGAGATGAGGGCGGTGCTCTTAGCATTGCAGGCATTTCAAGATGCCCTCCCCTTGGGAACAGTTGCAATTCAAGCAGGCAACATACCAGTAGTCTGGTATATCAACAAACAAGGGGGAACCAGATCTTACCCTCTTTGTCGAGAAGCTCTCAGAGTTTGGTAATGGACAATTTCCACCAACTGCTTTCTAATAGCAAAACACATTCCAGAGAGCTCTAATGTGATTGCGGACAAATTGATCAGAACCATCCTCATGCCTCATGATTGGTCTTAAAAATCCAATGGTGGTGGACAAAATTTTCCGCCACTGGGATCAACCTTGCTGCAACTTGCTTGCGTCCCCTTTGAATAGCAAGTGCAGCAGTTACTTTGCCTTAATCCTCCCAGCCCCAGAGGGAGTCACCCAGAGATGCTGTCCTTCACAATTGGCCCCCCAGTCTACTGTATGCTTTTCCCCTCAATTCCAGTAATATGTCAGTTTCTAAAGAAAGCCAACAGGTCGAAGAACAGAATAATCCTCATTGTACCATTCTGGCCTCTTCAGTCTTGTTTCCTTTCCTATGGCCTCATCTGCTTCAGAAACCCTATCTTATGGAGCTGGTTCCATACCTGTTGTCCCACCCAGAGGGACTGGTTCGTCCGAATCTACAACATTTCAAGCTCACTGCATGGCTTCTTCAATTCCCGTGATTACCAGGCATCTCTTCCTCACTTCCCCAGTCCCCAGTCCAGTGCATCATTCTGGCCCACCACAAACCTTCAGCTAGAAAATTGTACCATAACAAATGCCTGAAGTTTGCCAAGTCATTGCTTGACTGTAATCTTGACCCATATGCATCACCTGTAGACAAAGTTTTAGACTTCTTAACCTTACTCTGCGACAGGCCCATCAGCTTCTGTTATTTGAGTACAACTTGCTGCAACATCTAACTTCGATATTGGTTTCAATGGTTCTTCACTTATTTAACACAAACTTTGTAAAGCATTTTTGAAAGGAATCCTAATGCTCAGACCTCCATATAAAGAACCCTCTGCACCTTGGGATTTGGACCTGGTTCTTTAGTCACTGATCTCGCCTCCTTTTGAACCTTTAGCAAGTTGTGACTTAGTTCTTGTTGAAGAAAAACCTTATGTCTGATGTTGATAATCTTCACCCAATCCTTGACAGTGGGTTCAGTTCCGAACCTCAGAACCAATTCGGCCATATCTTCCTGCTTGCACACACCATACTCTCGAGCCAGGTACTACCCATAATGCTCCTCACAGAGATTACCCCAGATCTCATTTGCCACTTTGCAGACCAACTGTGTCAGTTTCCTTCTCTCAAGCCTTGGCTTTTCAGTGAATAATTGACACATACTGTTGGTAGAAATTCCATACCATTGCTGGTGCTTCTTTTCTTTACCTTCAGGTAGTCTGATTATCATTGCTGGTATTCTTCTGTAATTCCTTTCTTTCTGTCCTCTAATATAAAAAAAAAAAAAAAAAAAAAAAAAAAAAAAAAAGTTGACTCTCTGCCCTTTCCTGTGTCGCACGATCTTAGTGACTGTTATTGTCAGTTGACAGAAAAATGTCTGATCAGAATCAAATTTCACCAGCTAAGTGTAGTAGAGGCACTTCAGTTCTTAAAAGATGTCAAAAATGTGAAGGCAAGATGCCTAATTCTGATAACCACACTATGTGTATACTGCCTAGGAAAAACACCCCTACAAGAGGACTGTTCTGTATGTCACTGGTTCTCCACTCAAACCCTGACTGAAAGGAAAAACAAATTGATCCTCAAAGGACTCCTTAAATCTACCTCTGAAGAGGCTTTATCTGAGCCTAGACCTGAGACTAACACTTCATCCTCATCTTCCTCTGCTTCGAGGAAAAGGGCTTTGTTGGTTCCAAGATCTTCAACAGACAAAACAAAATTTCCAAAACCATCCTTGGTACTGAAGAGCTCCTCTGCACAGGAGGAATTACCAACATCAAAAACCAAACATTCCTCTGAACCAAAAACAGCGCCCACTTCGGCACCGACTGATTCCTCGGTACTGAAGCTAATTCATTTACCACAAACACAGTATTCTCCATCCATCGACCCATTCAAGGATATGCTATTTAGTCCCTTCTTGGAAGCCGTACCTCCGAAATCGCCCTCCGTATGCTCCATCCGATCTACTAAGAGCCTATCTGAGACCAACAAATTGAGACAGGTGGACCAGCTCCTTACTGCTAGGGGGTTACCCTCGGTTCCTAGCCATGCTGGCCTTGGAACAAGTCTAGCTATACCCCCCGTATCCTCCTCCAACTCCAGTCGAGATCTTGGAGCCTTCTGCTCCAACTCCTCCAGCATCGACTGCTTCGGTACCAATACCATTTTCATCACCGGTTCCAAAGGTTGTCTTGAGTTCCTCTAAGCCCCCTGCACCGGAAGTTTCCTGGGGTCTGGTCGGGGCCAAGGGACTTGGATTGATTTCCTTTCTTTTGGAACCGTCTATATCTCTCGGCATCTCAACCTTTGTAAGATTGACCCAGGCTTCTGTTACAGAAGCTGCCTCCTCGATGTGTGATGTGACCCCGGTTCTGAAGGAGTCTGTTTCAGTTTCAGGTTCCCATCCCTCTTTGGGGTGGAGCCAGCCTGTAGTATAGTGGAGAAGGCATTGTCCACTGGGGACTCTCAGTTTTTACCATTCCTGTCAGGACAGATTTCTTCCTCCTCCAAACTTCAGCCTTCTCAGCAACTGCATTTCATTGGTGCTCATTTAAATACGGTCTCTGGGATTGCTTCTCTCCCTCCAGAAAGACTACAAAGCATCAGAGTCCAAGTCAGACAAATTCTCCAAAGCAACAGGGTTCCAATGAGACTTGTCCTTCAAACCTTAGGCTCTATGGCTGCTTTAATCTCTCTGGTTCCTCTAGCAAGGTTTCATAAGAGAATACTGCAGTGGTTACTCACGTCCCAATGATCTCTGATACACCAACCAATGTCTCATCTAGTCTTGATTACCAACTATTGCAAACAAGACCTCAAATGGTGGCTTTACTCTGACCAGATTCTCTTGGGCCAGCCATTCATCTTGCTTCAGCCCCAAGCCATAGTGACCACGGATGCTTCCCAGGTAGGGGAGGGGCATTATCTGGGAAAGGCAGTCCAAGAAACATGGCCCCAATTGGGGACCAATTTGCACATCAGTGTTCTTGAAATGAGGACAGTGCTGTTAGCATTGCAAGCATTCCAATATGCCCTTCCTCTATGGACAGTAGCAATTCAGACAGATAACATGTCGGTAGTCTGATATATCGACAAACAAGGGGGAACCAAATCTTACCCACTATGTCGAAAAGCACTCAGAGTTTGGCAATGGGCAATTTTTTCCAACTGCTTTCTGATAGAAACTCACATTCCGGGAAGGTCCAACGTGATAGTGGACAAATTGAGCAGTACGATTCTTATGCCTCACGAGTGGTCTCTGAACTCTGTAGTAGTGGACAGGATTTTTCGGCATTGCGGCCAACCTTGTTTCAATCTCTTTGCTTCTCCCCTGAACAGCAAGTGCAGAAGTTACTTCTCCCAAACTCCCCCCTCCAGGGAGTCACCCAGGGACGCTCTTCTCCATGTTTGGCCTCCCGGTCTGTTATATTCCTTTCCCCCCCCGACTCCTCTTGTATCACAATTCCTAAAGAAAGCCAAAAGGACAGAGAATTCAATAATCCTCATTGACCCCTTCTGGCTTCGACAAGTTTGGTTTCCCTTCCTCTGGCCTCATCTAATGTGGAAACCATGGATTTTGGACCCAGTTGCAGACCTGCTAACTCACCCAAAGGACATTGTTCATCCCATTCTCCAGCATCTCAAGCTCATTGCGTGGCTTCTCCTATTCTCATGATTGCCAGGCATCCTTTCCTTCCCTGTCCAGTGTATTATTATTGCACATCACAAACCTTCTACTAGAAAACTATCAATGCAAATGGGAAAAATTTACCATAAGGGCCTTGATTAAAGCACTGGACTCCTGTCAGTTCCACTCATGAAGCTCTGGACTTTCTAAACAAACTATTTCAATCTGGTTCCTCTGCATGTACGATAAATGTTCATCTGGCAGCGATTTCAAATTTCCATTCAGGCTGGACTGATTCTCCTTTAATGTCTCCTAAGCTTTGTAAAGCTTTCTTGAAGGGACTCTTGCTACTAAAACCCCAATTTAAAGAACCAACTTCCCCCATGGGATCTAACTACTGGTCTTCAAACTCTTACCAAGATCCTTTGAGCCATCAGCATCTTTGTGATTTGAAGTATTTATCCTGGAAGACATTATTTTTGTTGGCTAGTACTTCCACAAGAAGGGTTTCTGAGTTGCAGGCCCTATCATCCAAATCGCCCTACCGAATTTTTCATAAAGATAGAGTTGCACTGAGAACAAATTCATCCTTTTTACCGAAAGTAGTCTCCAAGTCCAAGATTACTCAGTCACTACAATTACCAGTCTTTTTTGCCTAATTTTTCTAACAAAGGTGAATATGGCCTTCATTTACTAGATGTGCACAGACAACTACGTTTTTATCTTCACAGAAGTGAAACATTTAGAAAATCGGATCAGTTATTTGTAGCATTCTCTTCCCTCCTATGGGCAATCCAGTTGCTAAGGTTACTTTAGCTAAATGGCTTAGAGACTGCATCACATTCATCTATCATTCTCAAGGACTTCAACTTCCCAAACCAATTCAAGCCCATTCAACAAGAGCTGTGGTGACATCAGTAGTTTTTCATGCCAGAGCTTCTCTAGATGACATCTGTGCAACAGCCACATGGTCTTCTCATCATACCTTTATCAACTCATTACAAATTAGATCACGTTTCGAGGGGTCTAGCATCCTTTGGCTTTATGGTGCTTAAGAATATTCTTCCATGAGACCTCCCAAGGCTAAAGTAGCTGGGGATTCTGTCCCACTGTCAAGGATTGGATGAAGATTAACAACATCAAATGAAGTCATGTCTTGCCATAATGTTCCATCTGTGTTGTTGATCTTCACCAATCCTTGACATCTCCACCCACCTTCCCCCATTCTGAGACTCTTAGTAGATCGGATTAGCCCTAAGCTAGTTTCTCAGTAAAGAGCTCCTATATGGCCTCTTTCTCTATACTCTGTATAGTAAACCATAATTTGTTCTATATACTATTTATTTGGCAAACTTGATCTGAGGTAATCTCTGTGAGGAGCATTATGGGTAGTGCCCGGCTCAAGAGTTTGGAGGGCGTGAGCTGGGAGATATGGCCAAGTCGGTTATGAGATGCAGAACCAAAACTACTGTCGAGGATTGATAAAGATTAGGTAGAACGTTACAGTAAGACATAACTTCTTTTTTTAATATTTATCACTTCTGCTAGAAGTATATCTGAAATACCATCCTTGTCCTGTAAACCCCCTACTTAATCTTTCATAAGGGCAGAGTTTCCCTTCGGACAAATCCTTCCTTCTTACCAAAGGTTGTTTCCGAGTTGAATGTCAGTCAGATTCTACATCTACCAGTCTTTTTTCCCAATTTTTCCATTATTCTATATCTGTCACTATTGTTTGGAAACTCAGTCTGAGGTAATCTTGTGAGGAGCATTATGGGTAGAGGTTAGCTCAAGAGTTTTTGGAAGGCACAAACTGGAATAACGGCCAAGCCGGTTCCAAGATTCGGAACCAAACCCACAGTCAAGGTTAAGTGAAGATTGACAGCACAGATGGAATGATACGGTAAGACATAACTTCCTTTTTTGTCAACTTGAATCATAATTTTTCAAAAAGGTATATTTGCAAGGATGCACTTATTTTTTAGCAGTTCAGTTTCCAGTATTGAACTGAACTTACAAGCATAGTTGTCTCTGTCTTTAATTTCTAAGCAGGGTAATTTTCATAGTCCCTCACGCAACAAATTATTTGCCTTACAGGTGTTGGCAAATATGTTTTGCATCTGTGAGTTAATAGTCTTTCTTTCAAATGTAGATCTTATTTTAGAAGATTCTGTAAATTACTTTCATTTCCACTTCACTATTCCTTATTTTATTAATCACACATATTTTGTCATTGTTGCGATTTGCCTCAAATGTGAAAATATTTGTCATCAACATATTCTTATCCCCCTTTGTGCTTTGGACCTCTCCCAGTTCTGCTTTATCAACAGCCAAGGAAATTGGTGGCTTGCTTGTTGCTCTTGTCAATGAATTTATGTACATTAACTGAGAGGGATTCTTTATCTAATTAGTTGAAACTGTTTCTGTCAGATTCCCACCTACAGGTAAAATAAAACCGCATCAGTTTTGGGCAAGGTTATCTAACACCAACTATCAAAGGAGATATTTCCATGATATTTAATACATTATTTGATTATTCCAGTGCCCCTTCCACTTTCCTGCTTTTATGAGTCCATCCTTAGTCATAAGACAACACAAATGTTAACCCCAAGGGTAATGTATTTTGTGCAGTAGTATGTAACTGCAAACTAGATTTTGAAGTTTATGCCGGTTACTTGTTAGAATTAATTTATTCTTAATTTGCTGATGAAACACTTAACCACAGGTAATTAATGCCTATACTAGACTGTTTTAAGCTATTCTTGTATTTGCCTGACTTGTACTGTATTAAAAATAACTTGTTTTGCAGGAAGAGTATGACAAGTATGGAATCCGAATTAGAGTGAAGTTTCGTAGTAGCACACAGCTTCATGAGCTGACCCCACATCATCAGAGTGGTGGTGAACGCAGTGTTTCCACAATGTTGTACTTGATGGCCTTGCAGGAGTTTAGCAGATCTCCATTTCGAGTGGTTGATGAGATAAATCAGGTAACATATTGAAATTATTTGACAGATTTGTTCTGGACTTTTTTAAGGTTTACATTTAATCGCCACGCCGGGGGTTTCCTAACTGAGAGGGTAAAGCTCTTATGAGAAAACTCAATACCCATTTGTACAGAGGCTCCTGTTGTCCAATGGCAGTGACAGCAGCATGGTATGCTGGAAGTCTTGGACTCAAATCCCAAATGAGAGCTAATATTACTATTTCACTTCTGTGATACTAACAGTTGTTTTGCAGCGATGTAATTGATGGGAGTTAAAAGCTTGTCATACGGTACTGGTTTGAGGTACATAATATATAACAATTGACACTGAGAAAGTGGGAGGCTTGAGTTGTTTGTGAAAACAAAACCAAACCAAAAACATCCAAAGGCAACCATGCAGTAAAGAAATATCTATTAAACACTTTTGACCAAAGTCTTCATCAGAATAAAAAAAAAACATTGTTTCTATCCACACTTAGATTTGTTAGCAGTTTGTGTTTAAGAATGATGGTAGATGATGTAAAAATAAAAAGTATTGTTTGTCAGAACTGGAAGGTTTTCCAATGGAATAAAGATTTTGCAAATATAGTGGGGAAGAATCGCAGTTTATAGTTTAAAAAAAAAGGGCATCTATTAAACAGTATTTGGAGACATAACACTCAAATATGCAATGTGGAAACTAATAAAAATAATGGGATGTTTCCATGTGGGTTTTCTTGTGTGTACCTACATTTTTGTGTGTCCTAGCATATTTTTGCACAGTTCTAAACATGTATTGGAAGTTTGAGGGCATTATAACTGTGATTCTTTAGGGCTTCTTTACATTGCCATATGCTCAGGATGTTCATTTTATGTTGGCATGACCACAAAAAAATGAAGAATTAGAATTAAAGAAGATCTGTATGCTATAAGAAGTAAAGATGGCAGTAATGCATTTTATAGGCATACTTTAACATGTGATGTTTACAAAAAAAAATGTTTACTGTATTAGAAACAGTGCCTAAAAATTTGCATGTGGGTGATTACAAGAAATCTGTGTTAAAAAGGGAGACCTTATGGCACTTAAGATTACAGGCTGATAAAAAGCCTGATTTAAATGAAACTTTATGTATTAAATGTTTTTTTATAAATGTTATCTGTGCAGGGGTAACGTGAATTTTGAGATGTTCCCTGAATTTGTTATGGTTTTCATTGGATATTAATTGAAATGGTATTGAAGTGTGGATGGAAATGATTTTTTTTTTATTCTGATGAAGACTTTGGCCGAAAGCACTAAATGAATAGATATTTCTTCACTGTGTGGTTGCCTTTGGATGTTTTTGGTTTGGATTTATGCTTTATGCATCCTTGGAAATCGGTGCTTTTATTTGTGAAAATAAGTTTCTTCTTGCTTCAGCTTCCCTTTTAAAACTATTATGCTAGTACAGTTAATATACCAATGAAGTCATTACCTTAAAATATGCATTCTAAGTCAATGAAAGTGGTATCCGGGAGAGAGAATGCTTGCTTATTCATGCATTCTTGCAATTATTCCAGTGTTCTAGGGGCATCCTCATAACATCTCTATGGACTGCTTTTGTGTATTAAACATTGAGATCCGTTGGTCATGCCAAATGATCTCAGTACTTTCCTGATGATCTTTAATCATTTAAGTAGCAATCGCCATAGGGAGAAGATAAATTAATCTTTATGGATGATTTTCTCCTTTAGATCCATAAAAGAAAAAAAAAACTTCATGATACCTGGTGTTTGTCTGCACATTGATAACAGAACACATACCCCAAAAGCTATGCATCTTTTAAACATGGCAAAGACTGGGTTTGTGGGCAGGTGTATAATAATAATCTAAAATACATAACTCCGACCACTATTTATTTCACTTTGATTACAAACATCCATATGGTGATGAAATAGAGGTGAACCACTTGCCATCTCATTTGCCACTCTGGGAATAGTTTATTCACCTGTTTGTGAGTAAAAGATTAGATTTTTCTCACCTTTTTTGGTCATACTTTACTTATCCTGTTGTCCCTTTACTCGTTTTTCTGTTCATTAGGTATTTTTTTTCTTCCTACCCATTGCTATCCAGTATTTCTAGTTTCCATTGCTGGCAATTTTTGTTTTTTCCCTTTATTAAAAACTTTCTTACCTGCCTTTAAGGTATTTATCTAATATCATTGCTGGTATTTTTTCCTTCCTTTTTACCTGCTGTAGTTTAAAAAAAAAGAGTGAGGCAGACTATTTACTTTCCTAATGCTTTTTCTCCTTTACATGCTAAGATGGCTGAAAAGCCAACAGTGTTCAAAAAGTGCACTTCTTTTGGGTATAAGATGCCCAGCTCTGGGGCCCACGGGGAGAATATTTATTGCTTAGGAGCAGCCCATCTAGAAATTCCTTGTCAAACCTGTGCGGTTATTAACTCTCAGGCCCTAAGCAATAGATGCAGTAAATTAGTTCTGATGGGTTTACTACTTGGTTCTGCTCCTTCCTCTGTAGCTTCCTTTTCAGGGGCTCAAACCTCTACAAAGAATGACTAAATCTGTCTACGAGCCTGGGAAACATAGGAAATGCTGTCTACTGTGCAGTCTCCTAAACCTGCTTTGCTTTCGGAGCCACCTGCCAGACAGCCTAAGCGTTGAGATCTGACTTCTTCAGATCTGACATCTGGGGTGTCCAAATCTCCTCGGCCTTGAAGCCCTTATTTCTCTCTGGAGCCTATTTCCCCTAGGCCCCAATCTCCAGTCTTACAGGAGACACACAAAAGATTGTTCGTCCTTCTTCCACTTCATCTTCTATCAGATCCTTCCGAAGCCTCTCTGAATCAGATGTTGATAGGATGATTAAGTTTCTCAGAGCTCAGATCAAGATGGGGGTCTTACCAGCTCTGTGTCCCATCGGATCTGTGAGACCTCAACCTATATCCCATTCCATTGTCTCTCCTCCTCCTATCTGTCCAGTGATTTCGGAGCCCTCACATCTGAGAGTCGAAGCATCTGATCCAAAGACAACTACATCTTTGACTCTGAATGTCTCCCTGACTCGTTTGGTGCTGACTCCCCCGTAGAGTAGGATGACTGTCTTTGCTGAAGTGCTGGTACCAAGTTCAGGGGGATGCCTTTGACTCTGAGACTTTTGGAGCCATTGCTTCCCCTCTGTGCCTTGACATTAGACAGCCTGGGTCAGACTGTTCCCTTGTAGCGGGAGCCCAGGTGAGGTCGAAGCTTAGCAGCACCCAGAGTTTTGGCTCCAGTGAGGGTGACAGCTTGTCCAAGTCCTCCTGCTTTCCAGGTGTTTGAGAAGGGGCTTTCTCTCACCTGACAGTACACTCTATTCTTGCTTCTTCAAATTTTACCTCTGTACCTCCTTCGGATCCAACTTTGGAGCCTTATCACCCCATCTCTCACTGACCTGTATGAGCTTCCAAACAGTTCCTGCACAGGAACTACTTCTATCTTCCTTTACCTCTCCAGATCATCCCACAGAGGAGGTCCTCTAGAAGAGATTGTGTAAAAGCAGGCACATAGAATCCCCCTCAAGAATATTTAAGCAAAAACACTGACTGTGATGAAGGGGTAGGGGTCTCCAAGATCTCCACCAGAAGATATCTCCTTTGGAAATATTGTAGAGATCATCAGCCAGAAAGATGGATAATCTTCCGACCCCTCTTCTCAGGAGGAGTCTGTATTCCAAGAAGCTTTTGGGTCTGGCCCATCTACATCTTGGGTTACCCCTCTGGTGGATGATCTAATAGATCTGGTGTATTGCCGGGCGTGGAAGGAGCTGGATACCTTGGAGTCAGTTTCCTGTCACCCAGACAAATTTCTTGCTCCACCCAAAGACAGGCCTCATTGGAGTAAGGGAGTTCCCGTGGATGCCATGGTTGTGGTGGCAGCTACAAAAATGGAGTTAGCTGAATAAGGTTCTTCTATTCATCCTCATAATAGAGTCCAAGGCAATGGATAGGTTTGGAAAGCATGTTTATGCCTCAGTGACCTTTGGTCTACTGTTGCTCCGCTATTGGCACATTTTATGAGATTGCAGAGTGACTTGATTAAGGAACTGTGAAAGTCTAGTCCTGGGTACATGTTGGCAGAGAAACTTAGTTTTCTTCACAGCTGGCTACCCTTCAATCAGTTTGTAATGTGTCTTTGAGGTTAATCTCTCATGCTGCAGAAGGTTCCTCACGAGTAGCGGGTTCAGGCATAGCCATCAGGAGACATGCCTGGATGCTCTTGTGTGGTTTTGCTGAGCCCTTTAAGTCTTCTTTCATCAATGCTCCTTCTGATGGATCTTCTTTATTTGGGCCCACAGTGAAAGAAATGGTCTCCCATAGTGAGCAAGATGGAAAGACCTTGTCTGCCATGAGAATCAGTTTTTCTACCCCTCAGAGATCTTTGAGGAATCAATGTGGAGGTAAAAAGATGTTTCAGAAATTGCAAGGACTTTTTTGGGACTCATGAGGGGAAACTTCTCCCAGAGGCAGGGAGGGGATTCCAACAGAAGACACCTCCCTCAAGGCATTGGAGGCATGCAAAACCAAGGGTTTCAAGATTCCTTTTTGGATAAACCCTTTCAACATTCCTGAAGGGTTGCTCAACTGCTGTACTCTGGAGGCAGTCAGGAGGGGGGGCACTTGTCTCTGCACCCAGAATCCTCCGCATTTATCACAAAAGACACTTGGGTGCAAAAAATTATATTCAGTGGCTATTTCTTTCTTTTTTAACAAACCCCACTATCCAAATGAAAGGCACTCCCCTCCCAGTCAGTGGGAGTTAGCAGTCATAGAAGCTCAAAAGCTGCTAAACAAGAGAGTCGTCCAAGAGGTCCCACCAGACCAGAGAGGATTTGAACATGCTCAGGGTTTTTTTTAGTGCCAAAGAAAATGGGACCTGAGGCTAATTCTGGATATCAGCAGTCTAAATCAGTTTGTAAAGAACTCCAAGTTCCGGATGGTCATGGTTCAGTCCATTCTATCTTTTCTACAGAAGGATAACTGGATGCTCTCTACAGATCTCCCGGATGTGTACTGTTGCACCAAAGTGAACAGGCACTTGTGGAGATATGTGCTTTTGGTTGGGGGCCAGTCATTACCAGTTAAGAGCCTGCCCTTTGGTCTCACCACAACCCCTAGGGTGTTCACAAAATTCATGGCAGTGGTAACAGCTCATCTCAGACTGCATGGATTCAGAACGTTTTCCTACCTAGACAACTGGCTCCTCACCACCCCAACCAGGCATCTCTTCAGAAAGGCCAGAAACTACTTACTCCAATTATCAATCTTTAGGATCACAGTCAATTATTCCAAGTCCCAACTTCAGCCTGTTCAAGTATTGGAGTTTATAGGAGCTTGCCTGGACACAGACAGACAGTTGGCCTTTCTTCCACCAGAGTATAGACCTTAAGACTGCATGTCGGAGAGATACCTTCACAGCCTATTCCCCCAGCAAAACTGGTTCTTCAGGCCTTAGGATCAATGGCTGCAGTGATTACGTAACTGATAACTGCTTATTTCCACATGTGTGTTCTTCAGTGAACTCTAGCGGTTCAATGGTCTATTCTTCAACAGCTTCTGACCCATCCTATAAAACTTTCTCAGGTTTACAGAAACTCCCTGCTTTGGTGGATTCAGTCCAATGAAGTTTGTCAAGGTAGTCCCTTTGTATTCCCACCCCCAGTAGCCATGGTGACCATGGACCCAGTTGGGAGGGGCATTTTTTGGGGCAGACTGTCCAAGGCAAAGAGACCAATTTGCATATCAGTGTTCTAGAGATGAGAGCAGTCCTCCTAGTATTGCAGGCCTTTCAGAACTCTCTTCTTCTAGGGACAGTTGTTATCAAAATGGACAACATGTTGGTGGTTTGGTTCAACAAACAGGGGACACACTGTCCTAATCCCATTTGTTGAGAAGCAATGAGTGCGTGACAGTGGGAGGATCTCCTCCAACTGCTTTCTAGACATTCCAGGACTCAAGCTGATCGCATGGTTTCTCCAATTCCAGTAATGGCTAAACAGTCCAGGCTTTATTCCCTGCTTCACCAGATTTTGATGTCATCCTAAAAAGCTTCCATTATAAAGGTATACAAGAGTAAATGGAAGAGATTTTTTTATTGGGCCAATCAGACAGAATTGGATCCTTTTAGTGCACCTATTCCTGCCATTTTAGATTTTCTTGTTTCAGTTTTTCAAGAAGGTGCTAGTTTTTCCACCATCAAAGTTAAACTATCAGCCAACTCTAATCACACTGGAGATGATGCTTTCCCTCTAGCTTCCTCCAAATTATGCAAATCATTCCTTAGATACTTTTTTTGCTCAGACCTCTGATTAAAGATCCTACTCCACCATACGACCTTACACTTAAGTTGCAGAGTTTCCCCATTGTAGTGAGATCTCAGAGTTGGTATATACAGTTTGCAAGGGGGTGTGTGGGCACAGGGGGGCTTCTTCCCCTGCAAAAAATATATATATTTTTTTTACATTCAGGTTTTTGGAAACTTAAACATACAGTCTTGACCATATGAATTTCGAGTTTCTGAAACTCTATAATATGATATAAATCATATTAAGTGGACAGAGGAATTTCTGCACTGTAAAACATTCTAGACCATTGTGGTGTCATTTTGTTAATAATTCATTGTCCTTTGTAATGCTACTTGTTATTAGCTGGTAAGTCGCTTAAAGAAGCCAGACACAAAACATTTCCAGATACAATAAGGAAGTGTAGGAGTACACTGGAAGTATACAAAAAAGATGTTACAGGCTTCAGTAATCTGCTTCCAAAATCCCACTGTCTCCTTATTTCTTGAATTTCCCTCATTTCATCGTCATCTGCTTGTACTTTGAATTGTAGATTTCTGCTTCTGTTATGTACAAGAACCTTAACTGTGTAGCTCCAAATTATCCTTTCAAATCAGGTATCCTAAACCACCTTGTTCTGTTGGAAGGAATAACTTTAACTCATTTGACTGTTGCCCTCCTCCACTCCCAGATAAAATTCTTAAACTATATAATTAATATCCACAACTTCTCCTCTAGTTGATAAAAATATGCCTGACCTGTGTATAAAATTAAAGGGACTAAAAACATCTTACTGCTTTATCTTGATATCCATATCCATAGACAAGAGCTTCCAGTTTCTCATTTTTTTTGTCTTATCTTTTGTTTAGTCTCTTCCCACCTATCTTTAGCAGCCATAACAGAATTATTTTTAAACCATTCTCCTAAATACTTCATTTTGTCATGTTTTCATAAGTATGGGTATTGCTGAACCATTTCATGTGTGGGTACATAATTTACAACTATAGCCCATTCTTTTATATTCATTAATTTTATATCCCGAAAAAAAAATTAAAACAGTTTCAGAATGATGTCCTTCCATATCACTATTGCAGTATTCTTCACTGAAGGGATCTCCTGCAAAAGATAGCCAAACCTCCAACCAGTATGCCTAAGCCTTTGGGTTTTTTAGGCACTGTACATCACACCTATGCTTCATGCTTAGGAGATAAAGGTGACGTACAGATGCAAATACTTCGACCTGCTTTGCTGCCAGTCTGAAAGCTTGTCAGCTGTGCTGGTTACCAAGCTGTCTTCAGTAAGTGGCCCATTGGGGTTTCTTTATATTTTCTCAGTATTGTTATTTGTGTTTGTATCATCCACAAAGAGAAAATGCCAGTGTGGGAGGCAGATTCCCCATAAAGACTTTCATGAAGAGTGTCTCTTTTTTTTTTTGCCTAGGTGCTTCCCACAACTATATGCAGTGGTCTGTCTGTTAAGTATTTGTCCTCAAGACCCTCCATAGCCTTTTATCTTCCCTCTTAATATAGCTCGAGAACCAGTGTCTTGGCTCAGAGTTCTGTGGCAGAATCCTCCGATCCTGAGGGACAGCAGACTTCCAATCTAGACCTGATCCATTTGCTGTCCAGCCTCCACCAGATGTCTCTCTAGAAGCTAGTGAAAGCCCTAAAGAATAGCGCTTGCATTGAATTCCTCTGTTGTGACACTGTTTGAGGCCGACATGGATCCGAGTTCTTGCACTTCCTCTGAAGCTTTTCAGACATCTGCTCCAGACATTAAGGAGGAGCCATGGTTGATTATTTCCAAAGGGCGGAGGGAGATTCCTCAAATCTTAGTCTGGGAAGAGATTCTTGCTATGTTCATTGATTACTGCCAAGGGACTGAGCTGCTAAGGGTTGTTAGGGAGGACGTCCTGTTTAAGAAAAACAAAAAAGCAAGCATATTACCCCTATTGCTAAAGATCCCCAATGTAAATGGCAGGATTTTGCTCAAGTCCTGTTTAGGGGTATTCTGAACATTTTTTCTGGATGTACATGTTTTGCATTGTCATTGGGGGTATTTTGTTCCTCCTGGGGCAATTCAGTTCTGAGTATTTGCATCCATACATTTATACTCTATGCAGGGAAGCATGTGTGTGATGTACTGTCTCTGTAAAATCCAAAGGCTTTGCTGTACTGGCCAGACATTCGTCTGTCTTTGGCAGGAAATCCCTTCAAAGAAGAATACTGCAACAGTGAAGAGTAGGACATCTACTGTTACGTTAAGATTTTACACAGCTTTACTTTCCACATTGTTGAGATGTCCTTTTCTGATTTTATCAAGTACAAAATTACATTGTCTGCAAATAAATCCAGCTTTTCTTGATTACCATACCAATTATATCCTTGAATTTCTGAGTCCTTTATTTTCTTTCCTATTTTTTATAGCCATTGGCAAAGAGGATACCACTGCCTCATCAGAGAGGAACCCTCCCACTTCGATTTTTGCCTCCAGCCCTTCATATGTACTCCTAATTAAACTATGTGAAGTTGTCCTATCTCGCCTTCATTCTTCACTGATAGGTTCGGAACCGATCCTCTGTTCTGACTCTGCCATTTACTAAAGCTCGAGGTCTTCAGCTAGTTTGTGGCTCACTCCCTATCCCATGATGCTTCAGGGCATTCCCCAGATCTCATTTGCTGCTGAAACGGATCGAGCGTCTGATTCTAGCTCTGGCTAAGTCAAAACATTTTTTTCTTTTATAGCGTAAATATTGTTTAGATTTTGACATATCTTGTATTATTGTATTATTATAGTAATTTGGTTAGTTCCCTTCCTCTAAGCATCTTTTAAAATGCTTTTTTCCCTTGGTAAATTAGTGTTTGTTGTTACAATTTGGCCAAGTGTGTTAGGCCTCAAATTCTCTATCCCTATTATTGATGAGCGTGCTTTATACATTTAGATATATACCTTTTTGTAGTTTAGTAATAGAGTAGTGTAACAATTTTAGATAGTTAGAAATTTTCCCTATTATCAACCTGCGGTTTAGGCTTGTGTGGTGTGTGTTATGTTTTGAGCCCATTTTAGTTAGAGGGCTTTTCCTTTAATGTTGCTAGCATTGTATTTTACAAGAGTGATATTTTTCAGCAAAGTCTGCTTTTGGTGTGAATCCCCTTTTTCCCTTTTAGCTCATTTTTTTTTCTTAAAAGAGCTATTTAGCCTGTTTAAATTAGAGGGCTTAATTCTTTCTGCATGTGTGTGTGTGTGTGTGTGTGTGTGTGTTTTGGATTACAGAGAGAGACTAATCTCTAGAATGTCGAAGCAGCATAAAAAGTCCAAAGTTTCAGGGTTTAAAAGGTGCCCCAAGTGTTCACAGAAAATGTCCATTACAGACGGTCACACTGATTGTGTCTATTGTTTGGGGGCCCTGCATGTACAGGAGTCTTGCTCAATATGTCATTCTTTCAGTTCGAGAGTCCTTCATGAACGAAGGAATAAGCTGATTCTTAAGGGACTACTTAAAGTCTTCCTTTTTTGAAACTCTGGAACAGGGTCAAAGCCCTTCAAAGAAATCATTGTCTCCCCCTCAGAAATCAGACAAGGGCTCCAAAATACCATTACCTGCATCTTCTGATGGATTGGAGCTGTCGAATAACATTTCAAACGTATCGGAGCCAGTTGAACTTGTCAGACCTTCCACCTCAGTTCCATCTGTGTCGGGACTGATGGTGTTGCAAGTTAGGAGCCGCTCACCTACCTTGGAGCCCAGTTTCTCCTATACTTAGGTCACCAATCCTCCAGTCTGTAGCATCGCCAACTCTATCCTCTCATTCTTCCAGGAGTCTGTCACTGTGATATGTACTGTCTCTTGCAGAAACTATTGAGGATGCCAGCGCTGGCAAAAATTTTGTCGGAACCAAGCCAGTCTGCTTCGGACCCAACCAGACCAATCCCTTTGACTTCGATTTCTCCTCTGACGCAGACTGTGGCCTCAGAGCCAGAATGTGTGGAACCGATAGAGAAGGACCTGTTGGGGCCAAGACCTAAATCGACATCTTCGGCTCAGACTGCTGTGACTTCCTCAGTGTCATCTGGCCAACACTCTCCAGTCGGGTCTGGGTGGGTGGGGACAGTCAGACTGTTTATTGGTTCCGAACTCGCCTCTCGGGGCCTCAGCTTGGGTGAGCTCGGCTCCTACGTCAGTCTCTGAGCCTTCTCCTGTGGTGCTGGGGGGATCTTCTGCCTCCTTGGAGCCTGAGGTTTCCTCGGGTCATAGGAAGGGGGCTTTTGTGGCTATGAGGAGAGCCTTGTCCCCACGGGCATCCTCTCTGTCAGATCCTCCTATTCCCCACCATCAGGCACTGGTATCTGTTTCTGCACAACCCATCCCACAGTATAGAGACCCGAAGCCTTGGGAAGCCTCAGAGGGAAAATCCCTCTCTTCGGGAACCTCTCTGGAAGCCCCATCTGAAGAGGCAACCGGAAAGAGACTATGTAAGAGGAAACATTTGGACTCCATGGAGGAGTCACTCACATCAGACACGGACCTCGATGAATTGGAAGGGTCCCTATGGTCGCCCTATAAAGATGTCTCCTTTGCAGATATCTTGGAAGTCCTTAAACAGAGGTGGCTGGAAGGCCATTATCCCTTCTGACGAGGAGTCAGTTTACCTGAAAGCTTTTGGGTCTCGACCTTCCGCCACTTGGGGGTGTCTGCCTTTCAACAAGCTTATGGAATTAGTTTGTCGAAAGGCATGGGAGTCTCTGGGCACAGTGGAAACCTCTCCCTAGGAGGCCAAATAAATTTATAACATCCCCAGAAGACAAGAATTTTCTGACCACAGGTGTTCCCGTAGATGCTATGGTGGTGGCGGTAGCCACCAAAAAGGAGATGTTCATCATGTTACCCTGCTGCAGTCCTCACACTAGGGTTATCCTGTCGACAGGCGGTCCCGCAGTCGGCCGGAATTCCAAAGTCTTGGTCTGGCGTCGGTTGCTGTCGCTTCTTCCCTGACGTCAGTGCGCCAGGGGTATATATAGTGCATCCGACGCCATTTTCTTCAGTCTTCCTTGCCGCGCGGTGCCCGAAGCAGAAGCAGTTCGCAAGTGCTGGATGGCCGACTCCTGAGATTTTCGAAGTCGAATTTCAGATCCGAAGTCTTCAATAAAGCTAAGTACCCCATTGGGGAAACTTTTCTTGCCTCAGATCGATGTCAGAAAAAGTTAACAATTGCATTTCTTGTGGGAAGCAAATACCTCATAAGGATTTTCATTCTTACTGCATACCTTGCCTAGGCCCAGACCACAACGTCACTGGTTGTCATTTTTGTGCTAGGTTTAATAAACGTACTATAAAAAGACGCTTTGATTTCGCACGACACTACTTTGGTAGAAAATTTAACTACACTATGCCATCAGAGCAACCGACTACCAGCGTGCACAAACAACGCAAGGATAAGGACAGGCAGCCTAGACCCAAGCCAGACTCTGAGGCCTCGGCTGGTCCGGTCTCCTGTTCACCGGTCTCCTGTTCACCGGTCTTCAGTGAGGCTCCGACGCAGCCCCTGACTACCGCAGATCTGGAACCCGAGACCGCTTCGGAACTTTTGGCTGAAAGTACTAGGCCGCAGCCATTTTGTTTAGCCCCTTCCGACGACACTACTGAAAAAGATGTCGGTGCTGCCGAAACACCTTTGGTTTCTGAAGGCGTTTTCAGACCGACGACGCTCACCATAAAAACGTATCCTAAGACTAAGACTCCTATTAAACCTAAAAAGACTGCACTTCAGTCTCCATTTCAAGGCCCCATGCCTAAGAAACAGATGCTCAAAATGGCTGAGGATTTGATCTCTTTAATCAGGGGTTCCCAACCCCCACCCGACAAAAGGCCTAGACAAGAGGAAGAATATGCCTCCTCTGAACAAGTGTCTATTTCCTCAGGCTCCTCTGAGGACCACGGTTACTCCATCTCCCGTTATGACGATTCTAATGCTGAGGATTCTATTCCCTCACTTTTCCTCCTGAAGACTACTCCTTTGGGGAAACTTTACACACTATGAGGGAACATTTTCACTGGGAAGGTCAGGGCTACTCTGACTCAAAGAAAAGGCTCAGAGAGTTTCTTTTACTCCCCCAGCACAGACCACTTGCCATCCCCCCAGTTTTAGACATTGTGGATGATGTTTACTTAGAATCCAGTTTGAACCCAGATTCTCTGCCTCCTGCTCCAGCCAAACCTGACAGATACTATAGTGTGCCTGATTCCCACAAATTTCTTTATAAAAGCCCTGTTGCTGATCCAGAGACCATCTCCCAGGGTCCCAAAGGGGCTAAGGCTTCTATGGCAAAAAATCCTGTACCCTCTGAAAGGGACTCCAGAGCACTAGACAGGTGGGGGAAAAAGGTTTACACCTCAGCCACTCTAGCTATGAGGGCACTAAATTGCCAATTCCACATGCTAAAATATCAGCAATTTCTAATGTCTCAGTTAAAACAAAAAATGAGCACACTCCCTCAACAGTCTGAATTGAAAGAAATGCAGGATCTGTTGCATGCAACTGAACAGGTGGGCAAACATACTTTACAATGTGGGTTTGATTCTTTGGAGGCTTCCTGCAGAGCAGCTGTCACTGGGTCTGTTATACTTAGGCATGCTTGGTTAAAGGAACAAACTCTGCCTGATCATGTTAAAGCAAAGCTTCTAGATGCTCCCTTACAGCAGGATGTTCTTTTTGGAGTTAAAGCAGAAGAAGTCTTAAAGAAAATGGAGGATAAGGCAAAATCTATGCAGACAGTCAAAGATTTCCTACAGGTACAGCCCCCTCGCTTCAGCAGAAATTGGCCAACAAAAAAATTGGTCCTTTCCAGCTACTGACAGACCACAGAGGGGTAAATACAGATGTCCAAGAGGCAGAGGACAGCCACAAGCCCAGTACAAACCTCGCCAATGGGGCACTGCAACACAGAAGGGAGGAGAAGACAGGTCCCAAACTACCAGAAGGCAAACTCAATGACTTACACCTCATCTGGCCAAGTAACACTCTCTTGGCAGCCCCCTTGGGAGGAAAACCCGCACTTTTTTCAGACAACTGGCACATTGTCACAAAGGAAAAACGGGTCCTAGACATAATTTCACGAGGATACAGACTCCATTTTCACACCTTGCCAATGAAAGGAGGAATGCCAAACCTGCCACGAAATCAATGGGCAGAGGCACAAAAACAAATTACAGCTCTCATGGACATGAGAGCCATTCAACTGGTACCTACTCGAGAGCAAGGCCAAGGATTTTACTCAAGACTCTTTCTAGTTCCCAGAAAGGACAATGCCTGGAGACCAATTCTGGACCTTTCAATTCTAAACACCTTCATACAAGTACCCAAATTCAATTTGCTAACACTGCAGCAGCTTCTTCCCGTGTTGGGCAAGAAAGCTTGGCTAGTAACTTTGGATCTCAAGGAGGCATACCTGCATGTCCCTATCAGACAATGTTGCAGAAGATACCTCCGTTTCATTGCAGGTTCAACCCATTACCAATTCTCTGCACTGCCCTTTGGCTTGTCTACTGCGCCCAAGGTCTTCACAAAATGCCTGGCACCAGTAATTGCATACTGCAGACAGAGGAATTCAAATATACCCATACCTGGACGACTGCCTCATCCAAGCAGAAAGCAAGGACATCCTCTTACAACATCTGGCTTTTGTAAAACATCTTCTAAGTTGCCTGGGGTACACAGTAAAGAAAAGAAATCAAAACTAGTACTCTCACAAAATATGACATTCCTGGGTGCCAGCTTGAATACAACAGCCCAGAAGGCTTATCTGACGCCAGACAAACAACTACAACTGACTGAATATTTCAAAACAATGGCAACAAAGACCCAACTACCTGCAAGAAAAAATCTGCAGGCCTTGGGCTTCAAGGCATCTTGCATACTACTAATACCATTTGCAAAGCTGCATATGAGGAAATTACAATGGTACCTAAAAAGCGTATGGTCTCAACACAGCCACAGCTTGGACACAATGATATCTCTCATTCCCTGCCTACAACAGGAGTTTCTATGGTGGTCACAGGCATGCCACCTCAACAAGGGTCAGCCTTTCACCTTGCCCCCAGCCAGGCAAACTATGACAACAGATGCATCGGACTACGCCTGGGGGGCATACATGGCAGGACAGTGCATTCAAGGAGTATGGACTGCAGATCAACGGAATCTACACATCAATCAAAAAGAGATGCTAGCTGTACAGAATGCTCTGACAGCCTTCCAGAATCTATTACATCCAGGACAACTTACAATAAGGACGGACAACACCACAGTAATGTGGTACATAAACAAACAGGGGGGTACACACTCCTACCCTCTATGCAGGCAAGCAATGACCTTGTGGAACACAGCTCTGGCTTTCCAAGTTCAGTTACAAGCTCAATTCCTGCCAGGAAAAAAGAACACATTGGCAGACGACCTCAGCAGAAACATCATGGATCCCCACGAGTGGAAACTGGATCCACAAGTATTTGCAATGATAACTCAAAAATGGGGCCTTCCAGACATAGACCTGTTTGCCAGTCCTCAAAACTATCAACTAACAAAATTTTGTACAAGAACCTTCACCATCAAGCTTGGAAAGTGGACGCACACTCATTCCATTGGAAAAACCTGACAGTATATGCCTTCCCTCCATTGCCTCTCCTCACAAAGGTGCTTCTGAAAGTCCGAAAGGAGAGACCACGACTGATACTCATAGCCCCAGACTGGCCACGCCAGCACTGGTACCCACTATTGAGGAATATGGCCCAGGGCCCACCTTGGATTTTACCACAAATTGTTTTGCTGTGTGAGCAAATGGGCAATCAGATTCTTCACAGTCAGCTCAAAACCTTAAATCTGGCTGCATGGCAAATCACCGAAGCATCCAGCCAGCTCCTCTTTCCCAAGCAGTTATGGATGTTATTCTGGAAGCTAGGAGGCCCAGCACCAGAAAGGCCTATTCGGACAAATGGAAAAGGTTTTGTGCCTGGAACCAAGCTAAAGGCCAAAACACACTTCAGCCTCACATGCCTCAGATTCTACAGTATTTAACTGAGATGTTACACAAAGGACTTCCTTTTTCTTCCATTAAAATCAATGCATCAGCTATTTCAGCCCACTACAATACGGATCCACCCTTATTTTCGCATCCACTTCTAAGGCAGTTCCTCAGAGGGGCAAAAAACATTAGGCCCCCCAGGAGAGCACCTACACCAACATGGGACCTCACTTTTGTTCTGGAAAAACTTACGCTACCTCCCTTTGAACCAGCTTTCTCTTCAGATCTACAGTTCCTATCATGGAAGACTGCCCTGCTGCTAGCAATAACTTCAGCTAGAAGAGTCTCAGAGCTGCAGGCACTAATGGCAGTGGAAACTTTCCTCATTTTCCATCAAGATAGAGTTTCTCTTCGAACTAATCCTTCCTTCATGCCTAAGGTGGTTTCCAGTGTGGCTTTAAATCAAACCATCCACTTACCCACCTTCTTCCCAAATCCACAGAACAAAGGAGAAAGACTCCTGCATTCCTTGGACATTCACAGGCAACTTTGTTACTACTTGGATAAAACTAAGGCTTTCAGAAAATCTAACCAGCTCTTTGTATCCTATGCTACAGCTTCACAAGGGAAGGCTATATCAAAACAAACCCTTTCCAAATTGATAGGACATTGCATTCGTTTTTGCTATACCCATCATGGAAAACCAGTTCCTGCTAGCATTAGGCCCCACTCTACCAGGGCAACAGCTACATCTACAGCCTTCCTCAGGGGGGTTCCAACCAAGGAGATTTTGGAAGCTGCTACTTGGAGTTCAGTACACACCTTTACCAAACACTATCACTTACCACTGTACCCTAAGACTAGGGCTGGCTTCACCACTGCAATTCTGCAGGGCCTTCTAGCCTCCTCTAACCCTCTATAACTCCTCCCACCCATCCTTAGCTTTGGGATTCTACCCAAGTGTGATGACTGCAGCAGGGTAACACGATGAACATAGTACAGTTTTGTACCTACCATAAATGTAGATGTTCGCGTGTACACCCTGCTGCAGTCCAGGTTACCCTCCCTCCATCCCCTCTGATCTAACTGGCTACATCTCTACAATACCTTCCTGATGTATTTGCTTATAGCTGGAGGGATTTTGTGTTTGTGCAAATATTACTTAATTTGGTACTAATTACTGACCACCTTTTTGGGGGCACCTGACATCTGGGGCAAGAAAAACTGAAGAAAATGGCATTGGATGCACTATATATACCCCTGGCGCACTGACATCAGGGAAGAAGCGACAGCAACTGATGCCGGACCAAGACTTTGGAATTTTGGCTGACTGCGGGACCGGCTGACGACAGGATAACCCTTGTGTGATGACTGCATCATTTCACACTTTCACAAAGCATTATAATTTGCCTCTGTTTTCCAGAGCCAGGGCAGGGTTTGCCACTGCAGGGTTGCAGGGCATTACCTCCAACCCTTGATGCTGTTGGTTCCTCCCCTTTTTTTCTCTGGGCTTTGGTAATCAACCCATTTGTTAGGACTGCAACAGTGAAACACGATAAACATAGTACAGTTGTGTACACTTACCATAAATGGAGATGTTCGAGTGTATTCATTGTTGCAGTCCTGGTTTCCCTCCCTCCTTCCCCCCTTTTTGTGGTGCTCTCCTATTCCTTTTTTCCTGAGGTACAGGCTTAAATTATTTGTCAAATTGGTTTTCGAGTTAAGCCTTATTTTCTGGGGGTTCCTGAGTGTTATGGCAAGAAAGACTGAGGAAGTGACGTCGGCTGCCTCCTTTTGTTTCGGACGCCCTGACGTCCTTTACAACCAATGGCAGCCGACATAATTTTTACTTACCTTTGGTAGTCTGGCCGACTGAGGGCTACCGGGAGCCAGATAACCCATTTGTTAGGACTGCAACAGTGAACACATTCGAACATCTACATTTATGGTAAGTGTACACAACTGTACTTTATGCTATACCCTTTTCTATCCCACTCCCACTAATGAAAAGGATTCTGGACTTTCCACCCACTCACAGGAAGCAATCAACCATAGAAATTCAAAAGTTGCTAGAAAAAAGTGGTATCCAACCAGACCCTGCAGACCAGATAGGATCTGGAACTTACTCAAGGTTCTTTTTAGTTCCAAAGAAAACAAGGGACTGGAGACCCATACTGGATCTCAGCAATTTAAACAAATCTGTGAAAAAGACAAAGTTCCAGATGGTTACACTGCAGGTGATACTCCCTTTTCTGGGGAAAGAGAGTTGGATGATTTTCTTCGTGTTTCACTGTTGCAGTCATCACATTTGGGTTATTCCTGCCAGGATAGCCCTCAGTCGGCCCGAATACCAGAGGCTTAGTATTTCTGCGTCGGTTGTTGTCGCTCCAGGACTGACATCAGGTAGTCAGTAGTATAAGCAAGGCAGCTGACGCCATTACATTAGTCTTTATTGTCGAGGAGCCCGAAGCAGAAGCAGTTCGTACGAGTGCCAGTCGGCCACTACCTGAGTTTCATTTTCCGAATTGGTTGAAGTCTTCTAAAGCTAAGTACCCCATTGGGGATCCTTTTTTCTTGCTCTAACTGATGTCAGAAAAAGCTGACGATTGTCTCTGCTGTGGAAAGCAAATACCACACCGAGACTTTCATTCTTACTGCATCACTTGCTTAGCCCCCGACAACGACATATCCTGCTGTCGCTTTTGTGCTTTGTTCAACACCAGATCTGTAGGTCATCAGGCCCTTATTGTAGCTATATATTTTCGCTGTCAAGCCTCGATTTCCGATATGGCTTCGGTAAGCCATCCGACATCAGATCTTCTGAAAAAACGTAAGGATAAAGACAGAGACAGGCCACATAGGTCCAAACCTACCGACGATGCTTCCGTTAAGCTAGTCGTCAGTTCTCTGGTCCTCAGTGAGGCACTTTTGCAGCCCATGATGCCCGCTTCTGTAGATTCTCAGGCTGCTACCGAGACCCTTTGAGTCCAGTATGCCTCAAAACTCTTTATCGACTAAGGATCCTGCGGTTGTCTTTACCTTGGATGGGTCTGGAGCTGCTGAGCAGGCACCGGTTTCTGAGGAAGTACTTCACACTACCGATTCTTGACACAAACCAATGACTTCTTTCGTGTTTTCTGTTCTTTCAAAAACTACCAAATTTCTAAGCCCTAGGGTACAAACCACACCCAAAAAAACGATTACCCCATCTCAGGCACCTGCTTCCTTGTCTCTGTCTCAAATGCTTAAAATGGCAGAAGATCTTATAATGTTGATCAGGGGAAGCCAAGCTACCCCTTCCAAAAGAAAGAGATTTGTCCCCAGTTGTCTTATCTGAACAGGAGTCCAACGACTCCAGTGCCTCTGAATATAAAGACATGCCCCTCTCTGATTATGAGGATTCTGATGCAGAGGAATCCATTACTTCAGCCTCTCAAACCGAAGATTTTTCCTTTGGGGAAACCTTTCATACTTTAAGGGAGTATTTCCAATGGGAATGTCTGGGCTACCCACAGTCTAAGAAGAGACTTAGGGAATTTTTAGATCTTTCACAGCACAGACCCCTGGCCATTCCTCCTGTCCTAGATGTTGTGGATGATGTTTTCATGGAATCTAGTTTAACTCCTGACACCCTCCCTCCTGCTCTTAGGAAGCCTGACAGATACGAGTCCCTGACTCTCACAAATCTATTTTCAAAAATCCTACTGCTGACCCTGAGGTCATCTCCCAAGGGCCTAAAGGAATTAAAGCAACTTCTTCTAATAATCCCACCCCTTCAGATAGGGATTCCCGAGCTTTAGACAGATGGGGGTAAAAAAGTATACACCTCTGCTACTCTTGCTATTAGAGCACTAAATTGTCAGTTCCATATGCTAAAATTCAAGCAGCATACCATGGAACTCTTCAAACAAAAAATATCAACTTTTCCTGCTTGTGCATTCTGCAAGTCAAGTAACTAAGCACACCTTACACTGTGGTTTTGATGCCCTAGAAGCATCTTGCGAGGCAGCAGTCACCGGTTCTGTCCTTAGAAGGCATGCTTGGCTTAAGGAACAGCCCTTGCCAGACCATGTCAAATCTAAACTATTGGATGCACCCTTGCACAAAGACAACTTATTTGGCACCATGGTAGAGGAGGTCTTAAAAAGATGGAAGAAAAGGCTAAATCTATGCAGACAGCTAAGGATTTCCTGCAGATCCAACCACCCAGGTTCAGTAGGCATTGCCCCTCCAAACATTGGTCCTTTCCTAACCCCTCCAAGTCAGTTCAGCCCAGACCCCCCAGACAACAGCCACAGGGAATGCAGAGATCAAAGCAATGGAGTACCTCCGCTTCTAACCCAAGGAGTGCAAAGCCACCCACTCATGGTAAGAACTCACAATGACTCTCCACTTCCACTCCCTCCCTCTGCCCACCTGCACTTGCCCCTGGGAGGAAAACTCTCTTTCCAAGCAAGCACCTGGGCCACCATTACCAACGACCACTGGATCCTCAGCATAGTGTCCCAGGGATACAAATTTTCTTTCCACACTCTTCCAACCCCGAAAGGGTTCCCAGCTCTACCTCCAAACCAGTTGGCAGATGCCAAAAAGCAAGTCCTTTTCCTGCTCTCCAAGAGGGCAATAGAACACATTCCTGCAGAACAGATAGGCCAGGGTTTCTACTCCAGGCTCTTCCTGGTACCCAGAAAAGAGGGCAAATGATGCCCTATCCCCGATTTATCTATTCTAAACACCTTCCTGGTGATACCAAAATTCAAAATGCTCACCCTTTAGCAACTACTACCTATGCTGTCCAAGGATGCCTAGCTAGCCAGCCTAGACCGAAAAGAGGCCTACCTACACATCCCAATCAGGGAATCATGCAGGAAATATCTATGTTTCAGGACAGGATCTCTGCACTTTCAGTTCTCTGCGCTTCTCTTTGGCTTATCTACCGCTCACAGAGATTTCACAAAATGCCTGGCTCCCGCCATTGTTTTTTTGCAGACAAAGAAATATTCAAATTTACCCTTACTTAGACGACTGCCTAATTCAGGCAGATGGTCAGGAAAAGCTGTTCAAGCACCTGGCCTTTGTAAAGGACCTACTGACCTCCCTAGGGTACACCATCAATGAAAAGAAATCTAGACTAGTACCCACCCAAAAAATTATATTCCTGGGAGCAAGCCTGGACACAGCATCCCAGATGGCATTCCTTACACCAGAAAAGCAAACTTACCAGACAGCCTGTTTTTCTCAACTAGACACCAGACCCCAGTTATCCGCAAGGAAAATCCTGCAAGCTGTGGGGTTCATGGCATCTTGCATTCTACTCATTCCATATGCCAGACTGTATATGAGGAAACTTCAATGGTACCTAAAAAGCCTTTGATGTCAACACTCTCAAGACCTGGAAACTCTTAATACCAGTGATACCTTGTCTGAGGAAAGATTTCCTTTGGTGGGCAGCAGCTTGCTACCGCAACAAGGGACTACTCTTCTCACCACCCCACACCGCTCAGACCCTCACCACAGACTCATCAGACTATGCCTGGGGTGCACACCTGAACAGCAGGTGCATACAGGGCCAGTGGAGCCCACATCAAATACATCTGCACATCAACCAAAAAGAGATGTTAGCTGTCCAGCATGCATTGACAGCTTTCAGATCCCTTCTCTCCCCAGGGGCTCTACTGATCAAAATAGACAACACCACAGTGATGTGGTATATCAACAAGCAGGGAGGGACTCACTCCTACTCACTATGCTGGCTCACCATGACCATTTGGCACACAGCCTCAGCCTTGCAACTACACTTGTTAGCACAATTCCCGCCAGGCTCTCTAAACTCTCTGGCTGACAACTTAAGCAGAAATCATCTAAACCCACACAAGTGGCAGCTAAACCAAAGAACCTTCACCAGCTCAGAAATGGGGCACCCGGGAAGTAGACTTCTTTGCTTCCCACTCCAACCATCAGCTCAGCAAGTTCTGCACCAGGGAGACTCACTGCAGGGCTTGAAAAGTGGATGCTCTATCCTTCCAGTGGGTCATCCTCTCAGTGTATGCATTTCTCCCACTATCTCTCATTACTAGGTTTCTGCTCAAAATAAAGGAAGAAAAACCAGACTGTCCTCGCCAGCATTGGTATCCACTGCTGCGCAGCCTGTCCCCTTTGCCACCATGGCATTTCCCTCAGATTCCAACACTCCTGACCCAGAGGAAAGGAAAATTCATGCATCCCCAGTTGCAGATCCTCAATTTGACAGCCTGGCTTATTCCCTGACCGCTGTACAAGCTGCCATTCTCAGTAAACCATTTCTAGATGTTATATGTGTGGCCAGACTTCCTAGCACTAGAAAGTCTTATGCTGACAAATGGAAAAGGTTCTGCACCTGGATCCAGGCTAAGGGAGCTGATATGGCACAGCCCTCCCTACCTCTCATCCTGGATTACCTAGCTGACCTACTACACATTGGTCTATCCTTTTCCTCTATTAAAATTCATGCCTCTGCTATCTCTGCTCATTTCAGCACTGAGTAACCCCTTTTCTCACACCCTCTCATCAAACAGTTCATCAGAGGGGCTAGCAACTTGAGGCCACCCAGAAGAGCACCTACCCCTGCTTGGGACCTAAAGTTTGTGTTAGAAACTCACCCTGCCCCCTTTGAACCAGCAGCTTCAGCAGAATTAAAATTTCTCTCATGGAAGACCACCTTGCTTCTGTCCATCACTTCAGCAAGAAGAGTATCCAAGCTACAAGCGCTAATGGCTGTAGAGCCCTTCATCATTTTCCATGCTGGACATTGTCTCCCTCAGGACTAACCCATCCCTCATGCCAAAAGTGGTGTCCAGTGTGGCTGTCAACCAATCCATTCATTTGCCCACCTTTTTCCCTAACCCAGAAAACAAGCGGGAAAGAATACTGCACTCTCTAGATGTGCACAGACAGCTCAGATTCTGTCTAGACAGGACTAAATCATTCAGAAAGATCGATCAGTTGTTAGCTTTGCTGCAGGAGCAGAAGGCAAAGCTATATCCAAACAAACCATTTCCAAATGGATAGCACACTGCATCCATTTCTGCTACAAGCAACATGGAAACCTCTGCCTAAGGGGGTCAGACCTCACTCTAGCAGAGCACCCTCCACCTCTACAGCTTTCCTCAGAGGAGTCCCCACCAGTGACATCCTGGAGGCTGCAACATGGACATCTGTTCATACCTTCACCAAGCATTACCACCTGCCTATCTTCCCCAAATCCAGGGCAGGCTTTGCCACTGCAGTCTTGCAGGGCATCCTAGCTAGCCCCCCAGTCTTCTTGACTGCCTCCACTCTTTTCCTCAGCTTTGGGAATCAACCCAAATGTGATGACTGCAGCAGTGAAACACAAAGAACATAGTACAGTTGTGTACACTTACAATAAATGTAGATGTTGGAGTGTATTCACTGTTGCAGTCCTGATTTCCCTCCTTCCGTGTCTCTGTCTGTCTCTCTCTCTCTCTCTCTCTTATTACAAGTAACGTTTTGGTGTTTACTTTCTACTGGTGGGGTTCTTCCACCATATCCTGGCTCCCACTTGAGGGCTGCTGACAGGGCAAGCAAAATTGATGTAATAGCATCAGCTGCCTTACTTTATACTAGTGACGACCTGATGTCAGTTCTGAAGTGACAGCAACTGACACAGAAATACTAAGCCTCTGGTATCCGGGCTGACTGAGGGTTACCCTGGCAGGAATAACCCAAATGTGATGCCTGCAACAGTGAATACACTCGAACATCTACATTTATGGTAAGCATACACAACTATAGTTTCTCTATAGATCTCCAGGATGTGTACTATCACATAAAAATGGACAGGCCATCCAGGAGTCCTCTGCACTTTCGGCTGGGAGCCAGTCATTTCCAATTCAGAGCCCTGCCCTTTGGTCTCACTATAGCCCCCAGAGTGTTCACCAAATGTATGGCAGTCGTTACGGCTCACCTGAGATGTTCAGGATTCCGGGTGTTTCCATATCTACACTGGCTCCTAACCGCCACAACCAAACATCTACTTTTGCAAGCAAGAGAGACCGTTTTGAATACCTATGCTCAATTAGAAATAACAATTAACTACGAAAAATCTGCCGTATTGCCATCTCAGCATATTGTTTTTATAGGTGCAGAATTGGACAATATGACAATGACAGTGAAACTTCTGCCAAACAGGATTCAAACCCTAAGAGCACAGGTTTGAGACCTCTCAAAAACAAAGGTTCAGGCAAGAACATTTCTCAAGATATTGGGTACTATGGCGGCAACAATCACTATGATCCCCCTAGCTCAGATGCAAGAGGATCTTACAGCATCTCCTATTCTCACAATGGTCCATACAAGAACTTCAGATGTCACACCAGATAATCCTAACAGAATCTTGCAAAAGGGACCTTCGCTGGTGGCTACATTCAGAACAAGTAACAATAAGTCATCCTTACATTCTCTCATCCCCTCTGGCCACAGTGACCACGGATGTCTCCCAGATAGGGTGGGGCATTAGCAAGGAATGTCCACCCAAGGCACATGGCAAGATCATGAAGCCCATTTGCATATCAGTGTCCTAGAGATGAGAGCGGTGCTTCTAACGTTGCAGGCATTTCAGGCATTTCAACATTCTCTTCCACTGGGAATAGTTGCAGTCCTGATAAGACAATATGTCAGTGGTGTGGTACATAAATAAACAAGGAGGAACCAAATCTTATCCCCTTTGTTGAGAGGCTCTCAGAGTATGGCAGTGGGTGACGTCCTCCCAACATTTTCTGATAGCAGCGCACATCTCAGGGAAGTCCAACGTGATAGCACACAAACTCAGCAGGGCAATTATAATGCCCCCCAAGTGGTCCCTGAAACAAGAAGTGGCAGAAATGATTTTCCAAAAATGGGGGCCAGCCTTTCTGCAATCTTTTTGCCACACCCATGAACACAAAATGCAGCAGCTACTTTGCCCTAATCGCCCCTCCAGGGGAATTCCCAAGGGGTGCACTTTTACATGATTGATCCCTGTGTCTCCTCCACACCTTTCCTCCCTTTCCATTAATACCCAAAGTTCTTCAGAAAGCCAGTATGTTGGGAAGGACATTAATCCTGATAGCTCCTTACTGGCCTCGACAGATTTGGTTCCCCTTCCTACAGCCTCACCTTCAGGAAGAGCCTTGTATTCTGGATCCAGTTCCAGATCACCTGATCCATTCATCGGGAACTCTTCATCCATCCTTTCAGACCCTCAAGTTAACAGCTTGTCTGCTCCAATTCCAAACATTGCCAGGCTACAAAACCTTTCATCCGCAGGACAACACATCCTGATTTCTTCTCGCAAGACATCTACCAGAAGATTATACCTCAGCAAATGGAAAAGATTTTCAATCTGGCCACTACAGAATCACATTGATCCTTATTCAGCATCTCTATCTTCCATCCTAGAGTTCTTGATGAAACTGTTTAATGAGGGGGCAGCTGCAGCTACTATTTGAGTACATCTAGCAGAAATCTCCGATTTTCCCTTTGGGAATGAAGGTCCAAATATTGTGTCCCATAGACTAATCAAAGGCTTTTCTGAGAGGGACTAATTTTTAAAGACCACCCATCAGGCCTCCGCTACCACCATGGAACCTAAACATGGTACTATCAAGATTAATTCTTCCTCCCTTTGAGCCGTCAGCATAATTTGATTTAAAGTTCTTAACATGGAAGACCATTTTCCTAGTGGCCATTATATTGTCTAGGAGAGTTTCGGAGTTACAAGCCTCATCTTTAAAACTACCATATTTGTTGTTCCACAATGACAGGGTGTCACTCCGAACAAACCCAACCTTTCTACCAAAAGTATGTTCAGATTCTAATTTGAACCATTCTATAGATTTGCCAATTTTCTTTCCCAAGTATGGCTTTAAGGCAGAATATATGTGTCACCAACTTGATGTTCATAGGCAGTTGCATTTCTATCTACACAGGACAGAAGAATTCAGGAAGACAGGAAGGCAAAAAAAGGCATACCTGTAACAAAAACTACTCTATAAAGGTGGCTGTCAGACTGCATCTCGTTCACTTATAACTCAGTAAGTAAACAGCTACCAGAGGTTACAGTTTGGCACCTAATGGTTTTTGACCCTTTTCTCTTAGTTTACCAGCTTACAGTAATTCCTTTTTTCTCTGTGCATAGGTTCATAGGTATGTACTAGGCTATTGGCCCTCGTCCTATATAAGCCTAGCCAAAAGGTACCCTGGCTTTCACAACCCAAGAATATTATTTTCCTGTGCCACTGTCAAGCAAAGCCACAGAAGTGATCCCTGGGTGAATTTCCTGTCTCCCATCCAGTCATCAAGATTTTTCTTGAAGAGTGCTAATGAGGAGCTTTGTTTGCTAATAGATAGGTAGTTTGTTCCAGAGTATGGGAAGTCTCTTGGACAGGAATCTCTCCCTCCAGCATGTTATTTATTGTGGTGACAAGGTTTAGGCCCCTAGAGCGTGTAGCTCGGAGGGATTGGGATTTCTTTAAGTGGAGCATGTCCAAAAGCTCTGGGTTTGACATAACTTTGTGTGTTAGGCAGAGATTACCTCTGAGTAGGTGATATGCGACGGAGTAAAGCTGAAGTTTTTTGAGATGGTCAGCATAGGTCATCTGTTTAAGGCCTGTAATCCTCTTTGTGAGGTATTTCTCCGGCCTTTCCAGTTGTTGTAGATGTCTTGTGAGGTACATACCAAAAGGGGCATTGTACTCTATAATGGGTCTAATGAGTGACGAGTAGAGGGGAACAATGACCTCTTTTTTCCTGGATGAGAAACCTTTTGTGATGAGGTGTGCCACGTAGAAGGATTTCCTGACTACTGTGGTGATGTGATTATCAAAGGAGAGAGTACTGTGTCCCAAGGTCTCATCATATTTTCGGTGTTAAGTAGACTACCGCCTATGTAGTAGTTCATGGGTACAGAGTTTTTACGAAAAGGGATGACAGTGCACTTTTTGGCATTGAGCTTGTGGCCATGGCTTTTACACCATGCGTCTGTCTCAGTGAGGCCCTTTTGTAGGATGTCCACATCTTTTGTAGTTTTGATTATGGCTCTTAGTTTGCAGTCATCTGCGAACTTCATTAGCCAAAGACCTTCTGTGTTAGCCTGTACTTCAGAGAAGTAGATACCAAACAGGAGAGGACCCAGGATTGAACCCTGTGGTGCTCCACTTGTCACTGGTCTGAAGTTGGATTTGGAGTCTGCTACTTTCACAGTGTGGGTTCTGTCAGTGAGCCAGATGGCAACCCATCTTGTGACATAGGGATTTATACCTAGTGTACTGAGTTTATCTATAATTCCACAGTGGGGGATGGTGTCGAAAGCCTTGGCAAGATCTAGATAGGCTGTGTGAACCACCTTACCCTCATCTGCGACTTTGGTGACCGCTTCAAAGAAGTCCATCGGGTTTAGGAGACATGATCTGCCTTTTACAAACCCAAACTGGGTGGGGTCCAGAGTTTGGAGATTACAAATGTCATTGTTTATAAGTTCCATGATGATACGTTCCATAGCCTTGCAGGCCAGGCTGTTCAGGCTAATGGTGCGGTAGTTTATGGGGTCTGTGGTGACTCCCCCTTTGTGGAGTGGGATGACCGTCGCTGTCCGCCATTCAGTGGGCACATAGCCTGAGGTGAGGCTATGATTAAACATGGTACTTAAGTGGGGTGGCAGTTCGTTCTGTAGTTCATGTAGAACGCAGCCTGGGATGTTGCCAGGTCCCATGGATGCTGTGTTCTTGGCTTTGGAGAGTGTGTTTTTTACCTGTGCAGCTGTGATTACAGGAACTTTGTATTTTTCCGGTATAGAGATGGGCTCTTTAGGGGATGAGAAGTGGGGTAAAGTTAGCACTGAACCTAACTGCCAGGATATTGGCAATATCAGTTGGTTCTGTATATTTAGTGCCATTGTGCTGTAACTCAGAGCAGATCTGACTGTTGCCATTGAGATTCTTGACATAGCTATAGAATGCTTTGTGGTTGTCTTTAGAGTCAGTGGCGATTTTGTTTTCGTAACTAGCTTTAGGGGATTTTGTGAGGGATCTCAGCTTCTTACTGAGGCTGACCAGGGAGTCCCTCCAATCATGGGATTTTACTCTTTTTTTTTTTGTAACAGTTTCTTCTGTTGTAGAGTTTGTTTATGGCAGGGGACTACCAGATTGGCTTCCTTTTTTTGGAGGATAGCATCTTGATTCTGTTAGGGATTGCACGGTCCATGCATTCGTGTAAGTGCTTATAAAGTGCATTTGTGTAGGATTCAGCAGTCATACCTCTATTGTCCATCAGCATGAGTGTTGTGAAGTTTGCCACTTCTGTCTTAAGAAGCATGAAGTTGGCTTTGGAGAAGTTTTTTATGGTGATTTCCCTAATGGGGGGTGGGGGAGGGATGTGGATGTCTAGGGTGATTAACTTGTGGTCGGATCTGACCAACAAGGAATTGACTTCTGGTGGGGAGCACCAGTTGCCCATGTTGGTAATTACCAGGTATAGGATATTGCTGCCCCTGGTGGGGGTGTGGATAAGTTGATCAAAGGCATTGGAATTTATGAATTCCAGAAAACGTTGAGCACAAAATTTGGTATACGAGTAGTTTTCCCAGTTAATGGTGGGGTAGTTGAAATCGCCCATTATTAGGGTGTTAGGTTGTACCCTAATATTTTCCAGTGTATCAAGAAATAGAGAGGGAATCCTGGGGTATGGTGGGGGATCTATATAGCAAGCTACAATTTGGATTGTGATGTTGCCCAGAGTTAATTGAACTTGGATAATGGATGCATTGTGCTGAGCAACTAGCCTGGAGGTGTGGATAATCCTTAATGAATATGGACATGCCTCCACCTTTAGTGTTTCGGTCCAGGTTAGGCAGCCAAAAGGTGTGGTATGAATTATAGCCTGGTAATACAGGGGTACTCTCTGGAGCTTTGAATCAGGTCTTTGTCACTGCACAGATGTTGATGTTCTCCATTTTAAGGAGTGCCTCAAGTTAGTGCATTTTGAGGTTTAGACTTCTAGCATTGAGTAGCAATACCTTCAGATTTTGCTTGCTTGTACCTGTTATGGTGGTGAGTTTGTCATTTGAACTTTGCCTAAAAAAGGCACTGTAGGGGTGGCTAGAGCCTTAGCCAGTATCTGGAATCCCAGGGGCAACAGGTGCAGGCCATCTCTGGCAAAGCATCGTGGTTTGTCGATCATGTCATCCCAGGCAGACAGATACTGGATCCCCTTAGAATGACACCAGAAGCTTAGCCAGTTGAAGTCGGTCATTTTGTCCTCGTACTGTGGTAACATTCTGGGTGATGGCAGGATGCTACTCAGGGCTGGGGTCATACCTGCCTGAGCTACAAGATCGGACAGCTCCTCCATGTCCCTTTTCATGTAGTCCAGGGAGGTACATTTCAGGTCATTCACACCAACATGGACAATGACAGAGTCATATTTGTACTTGTTGTGGAGTGACCTGAGTGCATGCATTATGTGGCGGATCCTAGCACCTGGCAGGCAGCTGACAGTAACTTTCTCCTTGTTTAGCCTGGTGAGTGGAACATCAATGTGCCTGACTATAGAGAGACCTATGACTAGAGTGTTGAGTACGTTATTATGCCTTATGGGCTGTGGTTGAGTGGCACACTGAGTTTGTGGGCTGTGTGTCATTTGGGTTGTGTGTGGGGGTGGAGGTTGCTTGTGTTTCTGCTTTGGAGGTCCCTGTTGCTTGGGCAGGTTTTTACTGAGGGCCTTCGCGAATGTAGGTGTGTTTTGTGTTTCTATGTGTGTGTTTTGGTGGTGTAGGTTTTGAGGGACTACGTGATGAGTGTGGTGTGGTGCAAATGTTTACCTTCTCATCTTGACTGTCTAGTCCAGTCTTGGGTGAAGAGAGTTTTGCTTCCAGTTTGGCAATATAAGTGCATCTCTCACAGGATATAGTGTTGGGTGGTAGGAGGAGAGGGTTGTCTGTGTACATGAGGCAATTGCTGCTTTGCCCCAAGATGCCCAGATTCATCAGGTAGACAGGAGAAAACACCGGGAGCTTGACCCTTAGACATGCCTGGATAGGTGCTTATTTGTTAAGTACTAGAAACTGTTTTCCTCTAGACAAGTGAGGAAAGTTGAGTGCTGTAGTAATTGGCAACTTATTTAGTGCGTACAACGAGTTCTGAACAAGTGCTTAGCTCAAAGAAACAGACTTGAGTGCTGAAACTAAAAAACTGGCCAGTTCTAAGAAGCAAAATTCAGCTAGAAGGCTTCCCTCCAACACAGAAAGGCTTTTAGGGGCTCAGAAGCCCACAAACAGTCCTGGACACAACAAATCTGTATCCGGGCTAGACTACTCACAGGAAAGGCAGGAAACAAGCATGCATGTGTGTGTATGTATGTATATATATATATATATATATATATATATATATATATATATATATATATATATATAGATATATAGATATATATATATATATATATATATATAGATAGATATATATAGATATAGATATATATATAGATATATATATATATTTTTTTTAAGTGGAAAGAGAGAAAGGAGGAGCAGAAGCTAAGTGGATTGGCCTTCTCAAATGTTCTCCCTGTATTAGGTAGAATGAGGTAATAACACTAGACTGGGAGGGTGTCCCAGATCAAATTTACAGTAGGGGCAGGCAACTGCAAAGCCGCCAACTATAAGAACAGCATACAAATAGGGAGGAAGGGTGGAAAACAAACTGCAGAAATGTTTCTCACAGCAGAAAAGCAGCAGTGAGCCTTTAAATGAAAGTTTTAAACAGATAAAAAAGCCTCTAGAGAAAGCTTTTAACTGCAAACAAGATATATGACACTCTCCTTGGCAGGAAATCAGAATCAAACAACCCAAACAGATGCTTAATAAAAGTGGACAATTTCCAGTTAATACCTAGCTAGAAAAGTATGCAGTAGACAAAGTGCTATAAAAAACTCGAAAAAAACCCCACTAATAACAGTTGTATTTTCTTACATTCCACTTCCCTCTGGATCATCATTGTTCTGTTCATTCTTTTAGCCATTATAGACATAAGCATTTTATAGTCATGGTTCAAAATTGAAATGGGCCAATATGAAGCTGGGTTTGATGGCTTTACTGTCTAGCTGTTACAGCTGCCACAGCTTTTTCCAAGGTGTTTGTGCTTCCCTTTTAAAATACTGTTAAACAAAACCTTCCAGAGCTTTATCACTTTCTTCCTTGCTAGTTTCCAAACTTCTCAGAATGCCATCTACTTCTGGGGACTTCCATGCTGATTTGTTATACATCACTGTTTTTATCTCATCTTCCTCCTATCTTAACTGTTAGTTGAGCCTCATCTACCTCTAACCTTGACATATTTAAGTCTAAGTATTTCCATTTGTGCTTTTTCTTGATTTCCACATTTCTCTGCTTTATACAAATTTTTGTAAAATTTCCAAAATACCTTTAACAGGATCTTTGGCTGTTTTCCTTGTTAGGCTGCCTACGTTTGGCAAGAAGCCTTTCTACTTTCTGTTGTCCAAGTAGTTCTGTTAAAAGTTTATGTGTTCTGGAGTTCTCAAAAATCAGTTGCTTAACATCAGTCTTTCTAAACTCATGCATATTATCAAGGTACTCCCTTATTTTCTCTTCAGCACTCTGCAGTTGCACCTGTTCCTCTTCTTTGAGATTCCTATTGTTCTGCAATACTTTATCCTTTGTCAACCCCTCTAAATGGTTATTGGTTAGTTCTTAACTATATATCTCTTTTATTTCTACTCTGTTTTAAAAGTCCGCTTTTATTTTATCTGACTCACTAGCTGTAACTTCAGAAGAACTTTCTGTCTTCCCTAATAACTCCTGAATAATTTCCACCACACATTCTTTAAATTCCTCTCTTTTTAATGGATAGATGCGGAAGTGTCTGTTTCATTTTTAGTTCATTACCCCTCATTTTTCTCTCAGTTATTATTTGCTCTTGATCTTAAATATTTATTGGATGTATGTCAAAGCTCTCAGGTAAATGCACGTTTCTGTGGAATATAATTTCTGTCAAATCTAGCCCAGTTATTGTACTCTGGGGAATATGTCAATTCTCTGAGTTCCTACTACTGAATTTACATCTTTCATACCAATTATTTTCAGAACTTTCTTCTGAAATCTTCCCTCTTTTGTTATATTTTCCTTTTTAGGCCCCTAAGATACACACTCACTGTTGCAAATCAAATTCCAGTCCCAACCTATAACTAGTATTCTCCACTGCAAGGTGATTGTCTCTCCCCGTGTTTTTTAAGCTCCATGATAGCAGTTTTAGGTGGAATATGCATACATACCAGCATAATCCTTCTCCCTTGACAGTAGCTCTTTACTACCACAAATCTACCATTAAGATCTTTTTTCCTTCTTCTCTCACTATTGGAGCTCCTCTAGCAATTAGTATCAGTACTCCCTCTTTTCCTTTGTCCCTGATTCTTTGCTGAACGCCTATTCTGAAATTCTTTCTTTATCAAATTCTCATGCTCAGTTCTTTCCAAATGTGCACTCTCCTTTTTGTCTACGCCAGTAAGACCATTCACATTCCAGGATAATATGGAAATTGACTGGGGGTACTCATAAATAGTCACCCCCAACTGTACACCTCTGGTACCCTCCTTGATGGCCTAAGCGATCACCTTCTCAGATATGTAATTAAGCACAAAACCATTAATTCCCAACAACCCTTACTCAGAAAGGTTAGAAACAATAAAAACTTTGACCCTGCCAAATTCCAACAAGAACTAAACTCATGTAATTGGTCTATTCTAGAGGAAGCAGTAGCATACTTTAACAACAAATTCCTTGAGATCCTTGATTTGCATGCACCTGTTCGTTCGAAGAGAACCAAGGCAAAAACTGCGCCATGGCTTTCTAAAGAGTCTAAACTCAAAATTAGCCTTAGAAACAAAGCATGGGCTTTATGGCATTTTTCTAAAGACCCTCAAGATCGCATTAAATACAGGCAATCCAGGAACGAAACCAAAAAATCAATTTTACAAGACAAAAAGCAATACTGCTGTAATTTACAGACAGTAAATCAAAATAACCCTCAGACGTTTTGGGCAGGTTTAAATAATCTACTACATCCTGGACAAACTTCAACCCCAATCCCTGCTGCTACTATTGATAAAACCCCTGAAGATGTTTCTGACAGTTTTAACCGATTCTTTACTGAGACAATTCATGACCTAGCTAGCCAACTACCTCCTAGTTATACCCTGGTCCTGAAAGTAGCACCCCTAGAAACCTACTCGCGTTCAGCTTCCAACCAGTCACCACTTCACTTATCCATACCTTGATCAAAAAATTAAAACCCACTACACTTTCTGCTGATCAACTCCCTGCCGAGTACCTACAAAAATCAGCTGATGCTGTTGCTTACTCCTTCTCAATACTAATCAATCGTACCATAGTAGAAGCTAAAATTCCCACCATCTGGAAGATATCCTATGTAATCCCACTTCACAAAGGAGGCAGCCCTACTGAATAGGCCAATAGCTGTACTCTCTCCACTTGCAAAGATTATGGAAAAATGTATTCATAGACAACTAACTCATGCACCACCTAATCCAGAATCAGCATGGCTTCCGTCCTCATCACAGCACTACTTCAGCCCTCCTAGCCTTTACCAACACCATAATCGCAACAATAATTCTATATCCTCAGCCCTCTTCTTGGATCTTTCCAAGGCATTCGATATGGTTGATCAACTTTTAATCCACACCCTGCAAACATTCTGTCTAGATACTAGAGCCCTTCAGTGGTTTCAATCCTACCTGAATGGTCGACAGCAGGCTGTCCTCTGGCAGAACAAACTCTTTAACCTTCTACCTAACACCCTTGGAGTACCACAAGGCTCTATACTAGGCACTTGCTGTTCTCCATCTTCATTAACGACCTTTATACTGTCATCCCAAAAGTCAGCTGTATCCAATATGCTGATGACTCTAGTCTGATTTGCTCAGCCACATCTCCAGTAGAGTTATGGTCAGCTACCCAGACCACCTTTAATACAATAGCAAACTGGCTTTCTGAACATCGTCTGATCCTAAATCCCCAAAAAACTAAAATGCTGTTATTTTCACCAACACGTAGGTCTACTGCTTTCGCCTTTACCATAAATTCAAATGATGGCACAATAATCTCCCTTGACCCGTCTACAAAACTATTGGGTGTCATCATAGACAATAATCTAAAATTTGACGTACATGTTAACCAAACTATCAAAACCATCAATAAAAAACTAGGATCACTTTACAGAATCAAAGCCTTCCTTAACTCCTCCAGCTAAAATTGCCATAGCTCGCTCTCACCTTCTTTCAACCCTTCTGTATGCATCCCCTCTACTCTCGAATTTAAACAAGACTGTCCTTAAACTCTCAATTTGCTACAACCACATTGCCAGGTTTGCCACTTGGCTGCCTTTTAGGACACATCACTGCATCAATCTAAATTAGCTTGGGTGGCTTGAACTACCCAGCCTAATCCGGTATAACCAACTGATTATGGCCTATAAAATCCTCTATAATCCGGACAATACTCTTGCACTTAAAAATATTATCACCCCCTATAACAATCCTAAACCACTTCGATCCTCTAACAAACTACTAATTCAGACTAGCAAAATTAATAACACAACCGGTGATTCTCTCTTTGCAAACTCTATCAGTAGATCCTGGAACTCTCTTCCAGCTGATATTACCTTACTTTCCACCTTAGGTCAATTTAAAACTAGACTCAAACAACATTTGTCACTTAACTGGCTATGTCAATGTATCAAACCTGGCTAACTCTCTCTAGAATGTGTAAAAATCTGTTAACCAGTTTACTGTGTAATTTAATTTAATCCTGACTTGCGCTCAGGATTAACTGTAACCTGTGGAACTTGTTTAACTTGCTTACTTATGTAATCTCTGTAAATAGTCTGTTTGTAATATGTAATGCTGTATCTGCTTACCCTTGGAGCTTTACTCCCCGGACCTCCGCTGAAAATAGACATGCATCCAGTCGGACTATCCCGGTCAACAAATGTAAAATAAATAAAATAAAATATGACAGTACTTTTAGGTGTCTGTTTCCAGTGTTTGTGATGTATGAACCCACTAATGTTTGGCAGGTTGATATTTTATACAGTTGTTTGTTCTCTGCATTTGAGCTTATCACTTTTTGTTTTAATGAAAATCCTCAAAGAAACATACCACCATAACCTATTAATTTAATACAAACACACAAACATCTTCAAATAATGAAGTTTAACCCTCCTAGTAGGAAGAGGTATCTCAAGTAGACAGATGCACAGACAGGCATTATCTGACCTAAAGTTAAGGTTATCCATACTAAGACCTATGTTGTTACCTGTGCTGCTTACTTATGCTTATTGCTGACTGCCCTTGTTTCATCTTTATTCCCTTCCCTTGTTCCTTTGGAAACAAAAACTTGCATGCTTTCAGAAAACCTTGAATCTGATGATGTCATTTTCATTCATTCCTCAGCTGTGGGGTTCGTATCTGATCCATCTCGGCTTCTGCTTTCAGCTCTTGGAACACTTAAACTCTCAAGCTTCTCCCTTTACCTATAATGCCGTAGTTACCGGGCATAACCAAGATCTCATTTGTTGCCATAGCATTCAGACATGGTCTGTGTAAACACTCTAGTTATTGTGAGTCCTCTTCATGAGATAAAAATCTTTTTTGCTTTGTTCCATTTCTTCTAGTTTTTATTGACATATTCCTCTCCCTTTTATTACTCAAATATTTAAAAAACTAACTTTTAGTGCTAGATTCCTGTTGAGTATTCTAAATTGCCATAGTTGGTATTTCTCTGTAAAAAAAAATTGCTTCTAAATTACTGTCTCCACCTTTTTTTTTTATGTTGGATGAACTTTCAGGTTTTAAAAAGTGTCTCCTGTGGCCATAAAATCCCTAACTCTGGTGCACATCCTAAGTGCTTATATTATTTTGGGCCTACTTACCTTGACTCCAGCTGTGACATATGCAAAGGGTTCAATACTTGAACTTTAATTGTTAAAAAAAGTAAACTTATTCTTAGGGGTTTGCTACCGTTAGAATCTACTTCTACAGCCTCTGGGCCTCAAACCCCCAAAGAACAGACAAAAGAGGAGATTCTCAGTTGAGAGAGTCTTGGAAAAGATCTCCAGAGCCAACAGCGTCTATTGATTTTGCTCCGTCTTCAGAACCTCCATTGAAACATGCAAAAAAAATTGGATCCAAAATCCAGAGCAGAGAAATCTCCTGTGATCCACTCACCTCCTATATTGTCGGATCTAACGATCTCTTGGTTCCCATCTCCTTTTTTGGCTTCATTCCAGCACCATTCAATACCTTCATCTACAGCCTCTTCCATTCAATCTTCCAAGAGCCTTACAGAAGTTGATGTGGACATTATGATGAGGAAGTTCCTCAGGGTGCAGATTCAAATGAGAGCTCTCCCAGCTGTAACCCCATTGGATCCAGAGATCCTTGTTAGTGCTACCCCCCTCCCCTCCTTTGTTAGCTCCTTCTCCAGTCTGACTTTCTGTTTCAGAGCTGTCAGATCTGAAAGTTCTGGAGTCTTCCACCTTTGATCCGAAGATGCTGATATCTTTGACTCCCATGGTATCTCTGAGTGGTCTGGTGCCAAGCACTTTGGAGCTGGACTACCCTCTGAGCTGTAGCATTGGCATTCGCCTTGTGGTGCTAGACTTAACTAGCTGTTGGAGACATCTCTGCCCCTCAGAGCTTTGGTGCTGGGCACCTCAGCTCCAACTCCTTCCTCAAGGATAAGCATGCCTTATCAGATCTGTTGGTGTCCTTTTCTCCCAGGCATGCCACCTTTGAGGTAGTGGAGACAACTTTCTCTGCCCCCAGAGTTTGGACTTCTCTTCCGTCTTCATCTCCGACTGCCCAGCTGCATTTCATTCTGTGTCCAGAACCTCACTTATCTGCTCCACTGGGACAGCCAGCCCAAACCAGTCTCCAGACAGCCCAACAGGCTATAGTAATCTCTTCTTACACTTCTCTGGAGCGTCCAACCGAAGAAGTTCCCAGGAGGAGGAAGTGTAAAAGGAGGCACTTAGACTCTCCACAAGAGTATGTCACAGAGGATACTGGCATAGATGAAGGGGATGTGTCCCCCAGATCAACAGCAAAGGCCATCTAGTCCCCTAGATCACCAGCAGAGGGCATCTCATTTGGAGATCTCTTAAAGCTCCTGAAACAAAGGGGTGATTGGTCTCTTGAAAACCCTTCCCAAGAGGAGTCAGTGTTCCTGGAGCTCTTTGGTGCTGGATGTCTACTTCCTGGGTGACTCTGCCCACTGAGGAGCTCATTGAATTTAATCTCTCAACAGGTGTGAGGGGAACCTGACAAGATAGGATCCTGGCACCATCTAAGGATAGAGTCTTGGAGGAAGGGAGTACCAGTTGATTCCATGGTTGTGGCATAGGCACCAGAAAGGAAATGTCAGAACAAAGTTTTTGTGTCCACTCCCCTAGCAGGGAGTCTCTGGTACTGGACAGATTTGGGAAGTGTGTCTATGCTTTAGCAACTTTCACTCTTAGGTCACTGAATTACTTGGCACATTTTACAAGACTTCAGAGGGATTTGATCAAAGAGCTCTCCATATCTCTCTCTCTGTATCCTCCGAGGTAGAGAGCACTATATACCCACCAGTCCATTTCAAATTCATCCATGAGGCTCATCTGACATGCGGCTGAAGGTACCTCATGGGCAAGTGGGTTCAGGCATTTTCATTAGAAGACATGCCTGGATGTGCATGTGTGATTTTGTGGAACCCTTAAGATCTTCCTTCATCAGTGCTCCCTTTGATGGAAGTTTTTTATTTGGCCCCAAAAGTTAGACACACTCCAAGTGTGAGCATTCCTTTTTTGACCCTTCAACGGACCTTTTCTGGGAATCGGTGAAGCAGACAAAAAATGTGGTTCAAAAAATCCCAGGGGCCCTTCTAAGATTCTCATGGAGATAGTTCCCCCAGGGGCAGAGAGGGAAGCTCCAAAGGAAGATGCTGTCCCTGTGACAGAGGTGGGTCCACATAACCAGGGATCTAGAAATACTTTCTCTGACAGATTCTACAGATTCTATCAGCACTCTTGAAAGGAGGCCTGCCTGACTGTCCATCACTGGAGGCAGTCAGAAGCCATATATCCCTGCACCAAATAGCCTGGCTAGAAATTACAACAGATTCATGGGTGCAGAAGATAATATCCAAAGGTTATATAATACCATTTTCCCATCCATCCCCATTACTTTCAAACAAAATCCCCCATGTTCCACCCAATCAGAGGGAAGCAGCAGTGATTGAAATAAAGTGCTAGAAAAAGAGTTATCCAAAAGGTCCCCCAGACCAATAAAAGTCCAGAACTTATTCAAGATTCTTTTTAGTGCCAAAGACAATGGGGAACTGGAGAAAAATGTTGGATCTCAGTGAACTAAACTGATCAGTTCAATACACAAAGTTCCAGATGGTCATGCTTCAGTCCATTCTGCCTTTTCTTCACAAGGATGGCTGGTTGTGTGCTCAGTAGATCTTCAGGATGCATGCTATTATGTATAAATGAGTAGATGGTCCAGAAGATATCTACACTTCCATTTGAGGGCTAATCACTACCAGTTCAGAGCTCTGCCCTTTGGTCTCACCACAACCCCCCCCCCCCCCCGAGTGTTCGTATATGGCAGTGGTAGCAGCTCACTTGAGACTGCAGGGATTCTGGGTGTTTCTGTATTTGGACGACTGGCTCATAACCGCTCCGAGCAGGATCTGATTCAAACTCAAGACTGCATGCTCCAATTATGATTTCATCTGGAAATTTCTGTCAATTGATACAAATCTGATCTCTAACCAACTCACATATCGGAATCCATCAGTGCTTTGTTCATTACGGTCACTCAAACAGCTGGTTGGTTCAGAGGATTATGGAACCAATAACGGTCCCAGCTCCAGGGGGGTGCGTTCTCCTCCTGTTTTCAATGTGGTGGAGCGGGTCCTCTCAGTTCCGAGACCCTTGACCCTTTCATCCTCTGAGTCCAACCTGGCTCTCTGTGTCGGGTCCAGATTCTGCCATTCTAGCCCCTCAGGGACAGCCTGCTGCCTGTCTGCCCCAGGGAGTTCCCCCGTGGGAACAGCTTGATGTTTTTGAGTCTTCCCCAGAGACCCCCATGAGGAGGTTCCTCGAAAACACACACGTAAAAGGAGACACTTAGACTCCCTGCAGGAGTCTCTCACAGGGGATACAGAGTTGGAGGAAGGGGAGGGTTCCCCCCTGGTCACCCCCAGAAGACATCGCCATTGGAGACATCATGGATATCCTTCATCAGCACGTGGGGTGGTCTGCCCAAAAACCCCAACCCTGATGAGTCGGTGTTCCTGGAGGCATTTGGCGCAGGACCCTCTACATCCTAGGTGTCCCCTCCCACAGATCCTCTGGTGGATCTTATTACATCTTTGGTGTGGAAGGAGCCCAGCATGGTGGACCCTATCCCCAAACGCCCTGATAAGAACCTCAGTGCCCCATCTCATAAACCGCACTGGTCAAAGGGATCCCCTGTCAATGCCATTGTGGTGGCGGTGGCCACCAAGGAGCAGCTCACGCAGGAGAGCTGCACAGTTCATTTGCAGGACCGAGAGTCTAGGACCATGGACCATTTTGGGAAGTGGGTCTATGCTTCAGCAACATTCTCTGTACGTTCATAGGTTCATAGGTAGATACTAGGCTATCTGCCCTAGGGCATTTATAAGCCTAATTGAATGAAACACAAGCCCTCACACGTACGACTGCCCGGCCAACCAACCTTGGAGAAAACACAAAAAAGCCAGCAAGATGGTTTCACCATTTAATATAAGGCAAAAAGCGGACAAACATGTCCTATTTCAAATCCTCATACTAGTTTCGGCACCAGCCTTCATCAGTGAGTAAAAATTGTTAAACAGTCCACTACCAACGTCAGTATAAATACTGTAATAAACCAATAAGAAGGTAGACATTCTCATAAGGCTCCTGAATGACATTTAAAGCAACATAGCACAATTAATTTGAATACTTATGGCAATACATGTTTGCTTTGGACCAATAGATCATTCTTGATAAAAATGATCTAAAACAAATCCACAATTAATGTTTGTCAACATAATGGTAAATATAATCAAATATCGGCTATGGAAATGAGTGGCATAAATGCAATATTTTTTAAAAGTAATCTGATATGACATAATCATCATATAAATTATAAATGGTCATTGAGACCAGGAGGAAAAAGGGCTCCTAAATGTGTAATCCAGTATCTTTCTTTGTGGCTTAAAATACCTTGCCATCCTGTCTGGTTTTGCCTGTTACCTGTAATTTTGTCTATAATAGTAAACATAAACTTGGCACTGGGATGTTTGACCGTATGTAAATATAATGCATTGGAGGTTTTGTGGTTACGAATATCACTACAATGTTCCCCAATTCTGATACGTAGTGAACGTGATGTCTTGCCAACGTAAAATGACTTACATTGGCATGTAGCCAGATATATAACCCAGCTAGTGGAACAATTACCAAAAACTTTTATATCGTATACTTTGCTGGTGTTGGAGCTCGTAAATTGTTTAAGCTGGTTTACTTGAACACAGGATATACAGTGTCCACATCTAAATGTTCCCAGTAACTCATCCCCCATGATTGTAAGTTGTTTGTATATAGCTGCCCCACTTTCTCTGTGTTTATAATGGGAAAACAAGGTGCCCAACGTTTTGCCACGTCTAAATGAGAATGAGCACTGATTGTCTAAAATTCCCCTCAAAAAATCATTTGCTAGTAGGATGTTCCAATTTTGATTAACCGCTTGCCTGACTGTTTGATGATTTTTGCCTAGTGTAGTAATCAATCTGATTTTAGGGTTATTGTTATTTAGACTCTTATCCCTGTATTCCAACAATGTCTTTCTTTCCTGTTTATCCGAATAAATCCTGGCAGAATCAATATCAGAAATACTATAGCCCCTGTCCAAGAATCTGGTTTTTAAGTCAGCTTTGGCTGCTGTATAATCCTGTTGACAGGAATTGATTCTCCGAATTCTGAGATATTGAGATTTAGGGATGTTCCGGATGGTGTGACGTGGGTGCATACTATTCGCATGTAACAAGGTGTTGAACTGGGGATATTTACGATGAATTTTTGTATTAAGTGTGTTGTCACTATTACGATATACAGTGACATCCAAAAAAGTTATCATCTCTCTGTGAAATGTGATGGAAAATTCAATCCCCCAAATATTGTTGTTCAAATGTTCCAGAAATTCCTGAAGATAGTCAGTATCCGCACGCCACACCATCCAACAATCATCTAAATATCTCCTCCATATGTCCATTTCCACAAGGTATAAATTGTGTAAAGGATTGTAAATCAGGCATTCTTCAAGGTAGGCCATAAAAAGATCAGCATAAATAGGGGCGAAGGAAGCCCCCATGGCCGTACCTTGAAGTTGCCAGTAACAATCACCTTGGAAATAGAACACATTTTTAGTCAAGACATGTTCTGTTAGACAAATAAGCAAAGTATTAAAACCTGAAGAATACATTTCTGCTTTGGCTAGCCAATATTCAACAGCCTGAAGCCCTGCCCAATGCGGAATACTGGTGTAAAGAGATTTTACATCCAACGTACACATTATCCAATGGGGCTCAAGTTGACAGTCCTGGATGATTTGCAAAAATTGTGTGGTGTCCTGAATTCTTGCTCTAACCAGGGGCAATAGTGGTTTGAGAAATTTGGTAAGAAAAGCAGACAATGGTTCAGTGAGGGAACCATGACCAGAGACAATAGGCCTACCTGGTGGATGTGTAAGGGATTTATGTATTTTCGGCAATAAATACAAAATTTGTCTATCTGGATCTTTGACCTGTAAATGTTGAACAATTTTGGACGTGATTATACCCTCCTCCAATGCAGATTGTAAAAACAAATCAATCTCTTTTTTGAATTGCATAGTGGGATCAATCTCCATTTTCATGTAGCAATGTCTATCAGATAGTTGTCGTAAACCCTCATTTACATAGAAGTCCATGTTCAAAATCACCACTGCACCCCCCTTATCTGCTTGAAGTATTGCTATATTTTGATTACTCCTAAGTTCCGATAGGGCCACTCTTTCAGAAGAAGTAATATTATCCCTACTGGTAGCAACTTCAAAAAGGGGAAAATGTAGATCCTTTAACACCGCTTGTTGGAAAATGGCTACATTTTTGTTCATAGGCGGCTGGAATGTGGATTTATGAAAGGTAAAATCAGTAGATCTTTGAGCATTGGAGCTATCCTGTTCAGAAAAAAATAGTTTAAGATTGAGTTTACGACAAAAATCAATGACATCTAATGAGGTTTGGTATTCATCACAAAAAAAGCTTGGAACGAAGTTTAACCCTTTATTAAGAACTTGTTTTTGTTCTGGTGTAAGTACATGGTCTGATAGATTCAAAACATTTTCAAAAACTTGTGTATTTATTTCAGTAGTGCCTGAATAAGTCCCGTCATGGAATCCGTAGATATGTTTGTTTCTATGTTTCCTCCCCCCTCTGGATTTCCTACCATGTCTAAAGGGTATTGAGTATTGGTTTTCTTCTTGAGTGGAGAGTTGACAGTGTTGGCATATTCACTGTCAGTGTTAGATGACTCCTCCCCTGAGGTGCTGGTTTGAAAATGATCCCTGTTTTTTAATATAGATCTGGGCCTTTTTCTGGTCCTGCCCTTGCTTGTATTGGGGACGTTGTCCTGAAACCTCACAGAACGTTGTGCTTGAAATGGATGTCCTTTTTCATAGTCATTGATATCTCGATTAAATTTCTTTATTTTTCTATCTCTTATATTTTTGTCATAAGAAGTGAGCTCCTTGGACAACCTATCTAAATATTCAAAATATTTGGGACTGGATTCATGTTTTTTACATTTATTGGCTAAATCCTTGACTTCTGAAAGGCATAATTCTATTATTCTTTCATAATATGAAGCCAGGATTTTTACAAAAACCATGGAACCTTCTCTAAGTGCTGCATCCCATTCGTCCGTAAGCCTCTCTTCAGATCTGCTTACAAGTGGGTGCAATTTTATCCGTAGTCCTCTAGGTGCTATATTTTTATGGAAATAAGCTTTGAAAAGCCGAAGATGCCAAATATTGGCTCTCAGTCCCTTGAGGCCCTTTTCCAAATTCCGAAAAGAGACCTCACAATTATCTATAGGATTTATCGCAGGTTGGGTGGGGTTGCTGCTTGGGGCTTGGTTAAGACCAAAAATTGCCAAGTCTTCCCTATCAGCACACATCCCCTCCAGGATTTTATCCAAATCCATGATATCAAGATGGTTGTTCAAGAAGCCAACTATGGGGAGTCCAATGAGTATTACAAAAAAATACAAGCAGTGGCTGGACCAGAATAGCTCAGAGAAGCTACATCAAAAACCACCAATTTTAGGATATTATCAAGGTCAGTTGCAAATCAATATTTACCCAGTATACAGGATGAGTCGTCAAAAAAAGACAGTCTGGTTACTAGTGTCTAGCATGCAAAATGTATGTCCAAAAATGTGAAAATGGGCATAAATATAATGTTTTGAATGTCCAAATTCGTACAAAAATAGTGCGAATAGTATGCACCCACGTCACACCATCCAGAACATCCCTAAATCTCAATATCTCAGAATTCGGAGAATCAATTCCTGTCAACAGGATTATACAGCAGCCAAAGCTGACTTAAAAACCAGATTCTTGGACAGGGGCGATAGTATTTCTGATATTGATTCTGCCAGGATTTATTCGGATAAACAGGAAAGAAAGACATTGTTGGAATACAGGGATAAGAGTCTAAATAACAATAACCCTAAAATCAGATTGATTACTACACTAGGCAAAAATCATCAGTCAGGCAAGCGGTTAATCAAAATTGGAACATCCTACTAGCAAATGATTTTTTGAGGGGAATTTTAGACAATCAGTGCTCATTCTCATTTAGACGTGGCAAAACGTTGGGCACCTTGTTTTCCCATTATAAACACAGAGAAAGTGGAGCAGCTATATACAAACAACTTACAATCATGGGGGATGAGTTACTGGGAACATTTAGATGTGGACACTGTATATCCTGTGTTCAAGTAAACCAGCTTAAACAATTTACGAGCTCCAACACCAGCAAAGTATATGATATAAAAGTTTTTGGTAATTGTTCCACTAGCTGGGTTATATATCTGGCTACATGCCAATGTAAGTCATTTTACGTTGGCAAGACATCACGTTCACTACGTATCAGAATTGGGGAACATCGTAGTGATATTCGTAACCACAAAACCTCCAATGCATTATATTTACATACGGTCAAACATCCCAGTGCCAAGTTTATGTTTACTATTATAGACAAAATTACAGGTAACAGGCAAAACCAGACAGGATGGCAAGGTATTTTAAGCCACAAAGAAAGATACTGGATTACACATTTAGGAGCCCTTTTTCCTCGTGGTCTCAATGACCATTTATAATTTATATGATGATTATGTCATATCAGATTACTTTTAAAAAATATTGCATTTATGCCACTCATTTCCATAGCCGATATTTGATTATATTTACCATTATGTTGACAAACATTAATTGTGGATTTGTTTTAGATCATTTTTATCAAGAATGATCTATTGGTCCAAAGCAAACATGTATTGCCATAAGTATTCGAATTAATTGTGCTATGTTGCTTTAAATGTGATTCAGGAGCCTTATGAGAATGTCTACCTTCTTATTGGTTTATTACAGTATTTATACTGACGTTGGTAGTGGACTGTTTAACAATTTTTACTCACTGATGAAGGCTGGTGCCGAAACTAGTATGAGGATTTGAAATAGGACATGTTTGTCCGCTTTTTGACTTATATTAAATGGTGAAACCATCTTGCTGGTTTTTTTGTGTTTTCTCCATTTATAAGCCTAGCCAGAGTGTATTTGGCTTCTGCCTCCCTATTAGATTAGCCTACTGTGCCTCTGTAAAGTAGGTCACAGAAGCTACCCTTTTAAGATTAGTTTACTGTGCCTCTGTCTAGCAGGGACACAGAAGAGATCCCAGGAGTGAATTTGCGATTTCCCATCCACGCGTCCAGATTTCGCTTGGAGGGTCAGCGAGGGGCTATCTCTAACATGAATTGGGATTCTATTCCAGAGTGAGGGGAGCCTCTGGGAAATGAATCTGTCCCTCCAGCAGGTCCTATTTATTTTTGTGCTGAGGTTTAAGTCCCTGGAGCGTGTAGCTCTAAGGGACTTGGATTTTTTGAGGTGGAGCATGTCCATTAATTCTGGGTTTGACATGGCTTTGTACGTCAGGCATAGATCGCCTCTGAGTAGGTGGTGAGCAACTGAGTAGAGCTGGAGTTTCTTTAGTCGAGCTGCATAGGACATCTGTTTGTAGCCCATGATCCTCTTAGTGAGGTACTTTTGGGGTCTCTCCAGTTGATGCAGGTGTCTGGTAAGGTTCATCCCAAAAGGGGCATTGTATTCAATTATGGGCCTGATGAGTGATGAGTAGAGGGGCACAATGACCTCTCTTGATCTAGATGCGAACCCTTTTGTGATAAGGTGGGCTATATAGAAGGTCTTTCTAACCACTTTGGCAACATGATTATCAAACGAGAGATTACTATCTATGTTGGTCCCCAAATCTCTAATTACTTCTTTCGTACTTAATGGATTACCACCTGTGTGGTAATTTGTGGGCACCTTGCTTTTCCCAAAGGGGATGACTATGCACTTTTTAGCATTTAGCTTGAGGCCGTGGCTCTGGCACCAAGCATCCGTCTCCGAGACCCTTTTGGAGGATGCTTGTGTCAGCTGGAGATTCGATTATGGCCCCCAGTTTGCAGTCATCTGCGAACTTTGTCAGCCATAATCCCCCCCGTGTTAGCCTGAACCTCAGAGAAGTATATACCGAACAAGAGAGGTCCCAGAACTGAGCCCTGTAGGACGTCACTTGTAACTGGTTTGGATTCGGACATGGCACCTGCGATTCTGACCATGTGGGTTCTATCTCTGAGCCAGTTTGCAACCCATCTTGTGATATAGGGGTTGATATTTAAGCTGGTAAGCTTATTTATGATGCCCGAGTGGGGTATTGTGTCGAAGGTTTTTGCGAGGTCCAGGTAGGCTGTGTGGACTACCTTGCCCTCATCTATGGCTTTGGTAACTGTTTCAAAGAAATCAACTAGGTTTAAGAGGCAAGATCTGCCCTTAAAGCCGAATTGGGTAGGGTCCAGTGTCTGGAGGCTCCCAGTGTCTTTGTTTATGAGTTCCATGATAATACGCTCCATAGCTTTACAGACCAGACTAGTCAGGCTTATGGGGTGATAGTTACCGGGGTACATTGTGGCACCACCTTTGTGAAGTGGGACCACTGTAGCTGTACGCCATTCTTTGGGTACATATCCTGTAGTAAGGCTAAGTTTGAACAGTGCCTTAATGTGAGGGTTCAGTTCTTCTTGGAGCTCATGTAAGACACAGCCTGGGACACCGTCCGATCCCATAGATGTTGTGTTTTTTGCTTTGGCGAGGGCAGCTTTCACCTGTGCATCTGTGATGTCAGGGAGGTTACATTCAGTTGGGATAGGCATTTGCTCCTTTGGGGGGGAAGGGGGGGAGTTTGCCTGGATGTTGGCTATGTCTGTAGGTTCGATTTTGTACCGTTATGCAGCAATTCAGAGCATATCTGGGAGTTTCCACCCATATTCCTGACATAACTAAAGAAGACCTTGTGATTATCTTTAGTGTCTAGGGCAATTTTTCTTTCGAAACTGGCCTTTGATGATTTTATGAGGGATCGAAGTTTCTTGCTAATACTGATCAGTGATGCCTTTACTTTTTGGGATTTTGCTCAGTCATGTAGTAGCATCCTTCTTCTGTTGTATAGCTTATTTATGGCCGGGGTCCACCAGACCGGTCTCCTGTTTTTGGAGGAGTGAGTCTTGGTTTTATTTGGGATAGCACAATCCATGCATTCCTGCAGGTGCTCATAGAATGCATTTGTAAAGGATTCTGCTGACTGGGCTGTATTATCCTCTGGCCCAGGGGCTTTGAAGGATTCCACCTCAGTCTTGAGAAGTGCAATGTTGGCTTTTGAGAAATTCTTTACAGTGATTTCCTTGGCTGGGGGTGGGGACAGGATATGGATGTCCAGGGAAATTTGTTTATGGTCTGATCTTACCAATGAGGGGGTTTACCTCTGGTGTGGAACATAGAGTCCCCATGTTGGTGATGACCGGGTCCAATATGTTGTTCCCTCTTGTGGGAGTGGTGACCAGTTGTTCCATCGCGTTAGAGTTTATAAATTCAAGGAACCGTTGGGCGAGGGGGTTTGGGCTTGAGTAGTTTTCCCAGTCAATGTTTGGGTAGTTGAAGTCACCCAATAACATAGTGTTTGGAGAGACCTTCATATTCTCCAGTGTTCTCAGGAATGCCAAGTGGGGTTCCTGTAATAGGGAGGGTGTTCTGTAGCAGGCTACAAACTGAAATGCAGTTTTACCCGCTGTTAGTTGCACATGGATGGTTTCCGATGCTTCGTGCAGTGCCACTAACCTGGAGGTGTAGTTATCTTTGATGAATATAGATACTCCCCCTCCTTTTGTGCTTCGGCCCGAGTTTTGGGGCTGAAACGCATGGTATGAGTTATAACCTGGTAGTGCTGGGGTGCTCTCAGGAGCCTTGAACCAGGTTTCTGTTACTGCACAGACATTGATTTTCTCCATACTGAGGAGAGCCTCGAGTGCATGCATCTTGAGGTTGACTTCTGGCATTGAGTAGCATTACCTTTAGTTTTTTTATCCTTGGGTTGTCTATGGAGGTGGGTTTGTCCTTTGAGCCTTGCCTAAAAAATGCACTATGGGGGTGGCAAGAGCCTTGGCCAATATACGAAAGCCTAAGGGTGACAGGTGCAAGCCGTCCCTAGTGAAGCAACGTGGCTTGTCGAGCATGTCATCCCAGGCTGACGGACACTGGATCCTCTTTGAATGACACCAATACTTTAGCCAATTGTTGAAACTGATCATTTTGTCTTTATACTGTGGCATCATTCTTGGTGAGGGCAAGATGCTACTCAAGGTCAGGGTCATACCAGCCTGGGCTACATGGTCAGAGAGCTCCTCTATGTCTCTCTTCATGTAGTACAGGGAGGTACGTCTCAGGTCATTCACACCAGCATGGACAATGACTGAGTCATACTTGTACTTGCTTTGGAATGTCCTGAGTGCTTGCGTTATGTGGCGGATCCTGGCACCCGACAGGCAGCTTACAGTGACCTTCTCCTTGTTCAGTCTGGTGAGCGGGACGTCAGTGTGCCGGACAATAGAGTCCCCTATAACAAGTGTATTTGGTGTGTTGTTTGGCCTTAAGAGCTGTGACTGTGAGGCACACTGATTGTGAGATATGTGATTCGTGGGTATTGTTGAGGGGTGGCTTTTGCTTGGATATCTGCTTAGGAGGTCTTTGCTGTTTAGGCAGATTTTTATTTAGAGCCTCCGAGTATGTTTTTGTGTGTTTATGTGTTGGATATGCAGATGCAATAGGTCTGTGTAAGACTGGATTTGTGGTGTGGGTGGTTACCTTTTACTCCTGACTGACTGTGCCAGTCTTGGGTTGAGAGAGCTGTGCCTCCAGTTTGGCTGTATAACTGCATCTCTTGCATGTATTAGAGTTTGTTGGAAGGAGGAGAGGGTTGTCTGTGTACATAAGGCAATTGTAACATTGCTTCAAAATTCCCAGATTCACCAGCTGGACTGGAGTAACCTTGAAACTGACCCTTGGACATACCAGATTAGTATAGGGAATCACGTGTGCTGAACTACTTGGCACACGTGATTAGGCTTCAGCTGAGATCTATTTAAAGAGGTCACCGAGTCCACCCCAGGGTCCATGTTGGAGGAAAAGAAGGCTTTCTCCTCTCAGATGGCCACCCTTACCTCCATTGCCAATGCCTCTATGCGGCTTCTATCTCATGCTACTAGTGCGGCTGCTAGCCAGAGCAGGCGTTGCCATCATGTGTCATACCTGGCTCCGACTTTGTGCTTTGTCGGAGCCCTTTAAGGCATTTTTTACAAATGCTTCATATGATGGTTCCAGACTCTTTGGAAAAACTGTATGTGACACACTGGTCCAGCGAGAGAAGGATGGGAAGACTCTGTCTGCTCTAGGAATCAGCGAGAGGTGAAGATGTGGTTTCGGAAGTCTCAGCGTTATTCCCAGGATGCTCAGATCTCGCCTTACCCCAGAGGCAGAGGGGTATTTGACAGACACAGCCCTTGCAGCAGAGGGGTTCGAGGAGCCAAAGGTCTCGGGATTCCTTCCTGGACAGCCTTGTGCAGCAGCCCTGAAGGGTTGCCCGACTGCTCATCTGTGGAGGCAATCGGGGGTTAACTTTTGCTACACCCAGTGGCCTGGGAGTCCATCACAGATGATCACTGGGTATTGCAAATCATATTCAGAGGGTATTCAATTCCCTTCACACAAATGCCACTCCCTCTCAAACACCTCCCTGACAATCCACCTGCGCAAATGGAGGATGCAGCAGTGGAAATTTCCAAGCTGCTTGAAAAGAGAGTCATGCAGCCCATCCCCCCCCTGACCAGTCCAGATTGCGCATGTATTCCAGGTTCTTTTTAGTGCAAAAGAAGACTGGGGACTTAAGACTGTTCCTGGATCTGTCGACCCCAAACCTGCCAGTTGCCAAAATGAAATTCCAGATGGTCACACTCCAATCTGTCCTGCCCTTCCTGCAGGAGAATGACTGAATGTGCTCGGTAGACATCCAGGACGCATACTATCACATCAAAGTGGACAGATGCTCTCAGAGGTTTCTCTGCTTCCAGCTAGGGGCTAATCATTACCAGTTCAGAGCGCTACCCTTTGGTCTCACCACAGCCTCCAAGGTGTTCGCCTAAGTCATGGCGGTAGTAGCAGCTTACCTGTGGCTGCAGGGCTTCCAGGTCTTCCCCTACCTGGATGATTGGCTCCTTTCCGCTCCAGGCATCGACTTTGCCAATCCAGGGATTCCCGCATCCAGACTGCCCACCACCATAAATCTCAACAAATCCCTGTTAGAACCGCTTCAAGTTTTGTATTTCATTGGAACTCTGTTAGACACCATTCAGACCAAGGTATTTTTGACACCAGACAGACTTCAGTCCCTCAAACAGCATGTATTGTACATCCTTCAAGCTCAGTCTCCCCCAGTAGAATTTGTCTTACGGGCGCTTGGGTCCATGGCGGCCATGATCACCCTCTTACCCACAGCTCAGTTACACATGAGGGTGCTCCAGTGGACCCTATCGGTCCAGTGGTCATTTCTAGATCTACCGTTGTCTCATCCTGTGCATCACGTTGAGTCTGCAGGGATTCTCTTCTCTGGTGGATTCAATCCCCTGACCTTCTTTGGAGTCCCCCATTTATTCTTCCTTCCCCGGTGACCATGGACACCTCCTTACTTGGGTGGTGGGGGCATTGCTTGAGAAGGACAATCCAAGGCATGTGGTCTTCCCTGGAGACCCAGTTACATATCAGTGTCCTGGAGATGAGGGCAGTGCTTTTGGTAGTTCTTCATGCCTATCTTCCCCTAGAGTCGATTGCCATCCAGACAGACATGTAGGTAATCTAGTACATCAACAAACAGGGGAAATCAGGTCTTATCCCCTTGGTTGCAAAGCCATGAAATTGTGGAAGTGAGCGATCTCCCTTGACCATTTTCTGGTGGCACTGCACATTCTGGAGAGGTCCGACATTCTAGTGGACAGGCTATGCAGGTCTATCCCTGATGCCTTACGAGTGGTCTCTGAATCCTTCAGTAGCGAAACAGATCTTTCTGAAGTGGGGTCAGCGTTGCTGCAATCTCTTCGCCTCTCCTTCCAATGTGAAGGTGCAAGTTTTTTGCTCTGAACCCCCCTCCAGGGGAGTCCTTCAGAGATGTTCTGGTTCATGCTTGGCCCTCCAGTCTTCTCTATGCTTATCCTCCACTTCTCTCGATTTCAAAGTTCATCCAAAAAGCACAACGGCTGGGGAGCTCGGTCATCCTTCTGGCCTCGCAAAGTGTGGTTCCTTTCTCTTTTGTCTCATGTAGTGTGTCCTCCCTTTACGTTGGATCCCATTCTGGATCTGATTTCACACCCCTCAGGGATTCCACATCCAGATTTGGCCAGCCTGAGGCTTACCACTTGGCTGCTCCGGTTCCCATGATAGTTAGGACTCCCAGCCTATCTTCTCCAGTTAAGAAGATATTGGTAATGGCTCATAAATCTTCCACTATGAAGGTTTATTCTAGTAAGTGGAAATGTTTTTTGGTTTGGGCATCTCAGCATGACTTGTATCCTTTTTCTGCCCTGGTTTCTGCTATTTTAGTTTCTGGAAGGTATTTTTCAACAGAGTGCCAGCTTTTCTATGGACAAAGTTCAGCTAGCAGCTAATTCTAACTTCCATGTAGGGGATAATTCAGCTTCCTTGGCTACTTCTAAGCTCTGTAAAGCCTTTAAGAGTATGTAGCCCACCAATCAAGGACCCATTGCCTCCTTGGGGACCTTACATTGGTCCTCCAAGCCTTAGTTTCTTCCCCCTTTGAACCCACTGCTTCTGTGGATCTGCATTTCCTGTCTTGGAAGATAGCCTTCCTGATTGCCATTACTTTAGCTAAAAGAGTGTAGGAGCTTCAAGCTTTATCGATTAAGCCTCCTTATATGATCTTCCATAAAGTCAGGGTATCCTTGCACACTAATCCTTCCTTCCTTCCGAAAGTGGTCTCTGATTCAAACATTAATCAGGTTATCAATCTCCCGTTTTTCTTTCCAAACTTTCAGATTAAAGGAGAGTATAAATTGGACCTGCTTGGATGTTCATAGTCCATTACGTTTTTACTTGCACAGAACAAAGGCCTTTTGCAAGTCTGATCAACTTTTTGTTTTCTACTCTAAGCTATTGAAAGTCACCATTGCTCGTTGGATCTCTCAGTACATACTCCTGGCATATTCAACCAAAGGATTATCTCCGCCAGGTCATGTTGGGGTGCATTCTACTAGATCTGTGGCTGCCTTTTGGTCCACAGCTTCTTTGGATGACATTTGCTCTGAGGCTACCTGGGCATCTTCTCATACTTCCATTTCCCATTGCAGGTTGGATCTTCTGTCCAGAAGCAGACACATGTACAGATGCAACTCTTAGGAAGGCTGCATTTGGATAATTGACGTTTCAGATGATCGACATTCAGATAATTGAAGTTCTACTGTATTGAGGTGGTAAAAGGAAAGACAAGGAATTTAGTAGTTGTTAAAAATTTAAATTCATCTTGAAAAGTTGCAGAATGTCATTATAACTTAGCCACTCTTAAGTGCTGGAACAATGGACAGCTGGTTATTTAATCCTGGGGGGGCACAGGCATTTAATCATAGATGCCAAAGCAGCTTACTGTATTCAGAACGGGTCTCCCATTATTGTCCTCATTCATTGGGAATCACTTGTTCAATTACACAAAACACAAATCTTCCATTTTTATTGTTTGATAAATGCTTTAAATAGGGCATTTGTTTCAACCTTCTTGTTAATGAATGATGCTCATATACCCTTATTTTCAGGGCTCTTTCAGTTTTCCCTACATAGTAAGAGAAACACTGTTGGCAACAGCCTAAATATAGCACCCCTTTTGTAGAACAGTTAAAATATTTACTTGCCTTTAAGGTAATGCCTAGATTAGGGAGAACCAACTCATTAGTGTGCCATGTACATGCACTGATGACTCATACCACTTTTATACATTCCTTTATTGTGTTGAACACTCGCGTGGTATTTCTCCTTTTCCCCTAATTCAAATATATTCTCATACAGCCATATTTCACAAATGCAGTTGATGACTCTGGTTCAATTCCAAGGTACTTCTGATTCTTCTAGTCAACTTAAGGGCTTTTCTGTCTCTCTCAAGCATCTTCCTTTTGGAACATTGGGAAAGGTTTCACTGGCAAAGTCTCTCTAAGAACTTTATAAACTTTATTATCAGAAGAATGAGTCCCCTTCTGCCTGATGGCTAACTTTTTGTTGAACAAACTTTTGTATTTCCTTTTTAGTCTGTGCTGCATCAAAAAATTGTGAAGACAACTGGATACAGCAGCTTGAATCTCAAAGATGCGTTTCATCACTCCCTGGTTGCTTGAATAAATTAGCTTCTCTTTGATGTGGTCTACAGTGAACAATCATTTTCCACAAACACTTGTCACCAGCTTTTAATTCTGTTGCCACAGTTTTGTCAGCATCAGCTCTTTTTGCAGGTAAGTTCTTATTTTCACTAATAAAGGAATTGGCTGCTTTCTCATGGCCATATTTGGAGCATACACACAGTGAGTCCTTTCAGTTAACAAATCCTGTTGTAATACCAGTCCAGTTGCTTATTTGTACCTTCATAAAGTTAATAAAGTCTGTTCCTTCCAGTTTCTCTGGTACAGCAGAAGATCTCAGATTTTCCCTGCATGCTCTACCATCTAATTTCTCCCATGTTTTGAAACATCTCTTCTTGAACAACCTCATACTCAGCCAGCCTTGTCTTCATTTTGACCTCTGACTTTTGCAGTTTTACCAGTTCATCTGAGTATCTGTTTAAAGCTTCTTCCATTTTCCAGCCTTTTGTTTTATAAGTTGATATATGCCTTCAATATTTTGTTCATTGTAGCCAGCTCTGGGCATATTTGACTTTTTTCCTGTAGAATACTGTAAGCCATGTCTTGCACCAAAGCTGAAGCTTAAACTGCTTTTTTGCTGACCAGCTATACAACTCTTCTCAGTCAATTTCTTCTTTTGACCTTTTCTAGTTGATTTTCTTTCAGGCTCTCTTAGTTTCTTCTTTGCTGGCATCCAAGTAGTGTACTTGCTAGCCAATAACTGAATTTACTAAGTGTCAGAGTTCCTGTCCCTTATCTCTCATTTTATTTTTTCACAAAAGTAACCAAAGTTAAGGCATTGGTCAGTGTGCAGCCATCCTGGGAGTCCCATCTCACCCAACATGTTGATCATATCTGCTGTGACCTCATCTGAGCCTGTTGCTTTTCCTGACTGCATTTTTTCCATAGTGTTGTTTATACTTCTGGGGTATGCTTCCTTTATTATCTCTTCATAGGCTATGTCTGAAGCAGTACAGCTTATATGGGGTTTTCTTCCTTCAAAAGCTGCTGAAGGTCCTCTTTGATGTCTTATGGACTGGTGAGCAGGTTGTTTCTGTCATCCCTTATGAGAGTTGCCTGATTATTATCTTTATCTTTCTGTCTTTGCATTGCAACCTGATTTAGTTTTTGTGCCATCTACTTTGTCACTTTCCAGAAGCTAGTAGACTACCTACCTTGCTGTCTTTGCCTCTTTTTTTGGCCAGTCAGTATTCCTTCTTAGCTTTGTCCATATTTTCTCTCTCCCATTTTCCTGCACTCCTCCTTTAATTGAATGACTTCCTGGTCTTGCACATTGCACAACCAGCTTTCCTTATGTATCTTGCTTCCTTGCATGTCTTGGCTGCATCTGTTTTGTAGTCCTCACACATCCTTTTTTTGAGGTGCAGCCATTCTTCTTTAACTCCACCCATTTTCTTCTTCTTTTGAGGTGCTAGAGCTCTGAGTAAGTCCTTAATCTCTTGTACTTTCTCTCCAGAAAACTTCCAGGCCTTCAACCTGGTATCTGTTGACCTTAGAACCTTCTCTTACCACTGCTTGCAGTTGATTGTGACAACCAGTGGTTTATGGTATGGGTCGGCTGTTTCACTGAGTGTGACTGTGCAATCACTAATTCTTACCCAGTGCTCTTTCCTTACAAGGAGGAAATCTGCCCAGGTTGTATATTGGCCATTCTTTTTTTATGCTGGTCTTGTGACCATTTTTCTTGCTTAACCATGTGTTGGTCACCATCAAGCCATTTGCCAGGCAGAATTCTAGAATGGCCTCTCCTTTATTCCTTTTGTCCCACACAGTAGTTGTGTCCATTTTTGTCTGTCTATTTTTGTGCATTCAGGTCCTCCATTATTCATACAAAGTTGTATTGTCCTGCTTTATGTAGTAGGTCCTACTACTGCTGCCTGAATGCACTCTCTTCCTTGGTATCCTTGGGCATAGGCTGAGATTATGAACAGTGCCTTATCTTTATGCTGTAGTCTGATAGACATGAGTCTTTCAGTAATTCTAATGACATCCCTCACTGTCTTCTGAAGCCTCTCCTTCACCACAATTTCCACACCATTTGTTGTTTGTCCTCCTCCTCTGTAGTAGACTCTGGACACCAAGCCACTCCAGTGCACTTTCATTTTGTCTTCTGGGTACATAGGGTGTCCAGCTGCATCTTTATCACCATGTCAGCCACATCCAGTCTCTGGACTTTAATTGAACCTAGTGTAGTAATTCTTAGTCATGCTTGACAGGTTGACTGGTTTTGCATACAGCTTTCCCAGGTAACCCAAGCTGAGTCAATGGATACTGGCCAGCAAGTAGCTTATTGACCCAGAGCTACTGGGCTTTAGCATGGATCCCTGGTATAGGTCGGACTAGGCTAGTCCTAAGCCCATTTATCACCAGCAAATATCCATGCCCAGTTGGCAACATTGGTCAACATGGCCGAATCATCTAGAACCATATTTTACACCATCAAGTGGCTAGCCCTACTACAGCGTGTCGTCTGTGATCCATGTTCACCTAGCTTGAGAATACTGCGCACCAGAGTAGATGCCCAAAGAGCTTGGGACTGTAGAAGTCTCTCCCCTATAGGGCACCATCTAGAGCCTGTGTTGCTGCTGCCCACAACTCTTTTCTTGGTTGAAATTGTGATGGAAACACAGTATGTTTTTGGGAGGTGGGAAGAAGCTCACAGATATACAGGGAAAACATGCAAACTCCAGGCATTGGCCGGAGGTCAGGTTTGAACTTTATGCCTTGTGCACATGGAAGGCAAAGCTCTTAACCATTATACTAATTGGTCTCTCTAGTTTATAGCAAAATATATCTTCCATGTAGTAGTATCGAGGACTGTTTTTTGCCTTCATCAGTTGCTTCATATTTTCTGGGTAGGCTGTGTGCGTTTTCCATTTTTTTTCAGCCATCAAACTTTTACTGCATTCTTAATTTAATTTCTTCAAAATTGCAGATCTGCACTGAATATGAAAAAGGTCCATATGAATCCATGCTATACTCTGGTTAACAAATACAAATAAAATATTTTTTCTTCCAGATGTGTGTCTGCATTGTATTCAAGATATGGGCACCTCTGCAATTATCAGATGACTAAACAAGATTCTGGCATTGTTTATAGACTGTCTGCTGCTGCGCAACATAATACACTATTGTAAGGGAAGTGAAGATAACAAAAGAGTAAATGGCAATCAGTTTGAGTAGGAATATAGGTGGCAATGTGCATTTTAGCATAGGTAATCTTAATTTTAGATTATGTAGTGCCAATGTGTGCAGCTGTCAGTTTGGGGCACCACTGGAGGTATAAGCTTCATTTGTTGAAAATGTATATAGTTTTCTGTGTTTATTCTTAATTAAAAAAGGGATGGGGGTTCTGAATTTTAATTTTTTGAGTCTTTCTTTTCATTAAAAGAAAACATCTTGAAAAATGTGACATAGGTTCAAATGGAAATGGAGCTGAAAAGAAGCAACTGCCTAAAAGAAGAGCCTGTCTAATATTAGTATGTGCATGTAAGCCAGAAGTTGGAAATGCACATTTGAAAGAACTGCTTATTATAGTAGGTGGGAGCAATAGCTTTCTATCATAATGGCTACTCTGTCTATATTAAATAGAGTATTGAGGTATATTAAAGGTAGGATGCACATAGCAATCTTGCAGGAAACACATATGGATAGAAATGAATATGTGAATTTGACAAAGAAATTTTCAGGATGTACATTCAACAGAATGTCAGGGACAGAGGAAAAGGGAAGATAATGGTGATTGCTGGAGAAGTATCTGTAGTGACAGAAGAGGGGGGAAAAACTAGAATGGTTAATTTGTGATAGTAAGATGCTATTGGCAAGGAAAGTAGATTACACTGTCGTTTATTTATATTCCACCAAAAGCTGCTATTATGGAGCTTAAAGATTTTGCAGAGGAGCAATTGGCTTTCAGCAGGGATTATTAGTTATTGGTAGGGACCAAAACTTGATTTGTAATACTGAGACTGTATCAGAGGGACCTAGAATGGAAAACAACAGAAGAGTGTATTTCTGAAGAAATATATGAGAAAATTTGGTATGGAAGATGGGCTCATAGATAAGTACTAGGCCAACACCCTTGCAGGCCAGTTTAAGCCTTGTCAGTTTCCCTTTTTGTGCTCAAATGAACCTTTACCATTTGGTTAGAGATTGGCCTTATCCATCTTGTGGTTGATAAGTATATATTTATCCTAATAAAAATAACTAGGATCATACCATGGATAATTTGAGGGGACACATGGATGGGATAAAGCAGGGGTCAGTCCTGGGGTAAATTTTCTGTCTCCTAGCCGTAGATCTTAGTTGCAGTTGAGTATGGGCAGTGACAAACATTGTATGTGGATGAGGAGTCTGTTCCAAAGCAGTAGTATCCTCTGCAAGATATACCTCTCCCTCCAAACCATTCTGCTGATGTTGCAGAAAAGCTTTAGATCCCTAGACAGTGTACGTCTGATACCATTTGACTTGCTGATGTGCAGTAAATCCATTAGTATTTATTTAGAGGATGCCTTTTATGCTAGACACAGGTCATCTCTTAGCAGTCTGTAGGATACTGAGTATAGTGACAGGGCTTTCAGTCGGTCCATGTAGGGCATGTTGTTTAAGCCTTGTGTAAGGTATTTCTGTGGACATTCCAGTTGCATGTATCTGGACAGATACCGGCCATAGGGGGAATTATACTCTGTGACTGGCCTAATGAGGGCTGAGTAAATGGAAACCATTCCATCCTTAGATCTACATGCAATCCCTTTCTTTATAAGCTGTGCAGTATAGAAGGACTTTCTTACAACAAGGGGCACACATTGGTCAAAAGCTAGGTCACTGTCCGCAGAAGTTCCCAAATCCAAAACACTGGGTCAGCTCATAGGGGTGTATTGTTAATGTGATAGTTCCCTGGAGTAGATTACTTCCCAAGGGATGCAATAATGCATTTTGTCGCATTTAGTTTGAGCATGAGTTTGGCACCAATTGTGTATTTGGGACAAACCTTCCTGCAGGATGACCAAGTGCTTTGGGGATTCAGTGACCGCTGCTCGCTTGCAGTCATCTCTAAGCTTTGTCAGTTAGAGCTCTTTGGTATTGGCTTTTACTTCAGAAAAGTAGATTGCATGCAGAAGAGGTGCCAGCACAGAACCCTGAAGGATTCCACTGATGACTGGTCTCTTTGTGGCAGTAACCTCACTTATTTTGATTTCCTATATCCTAACTGTGAGCCATTTGGCAGTCCAGTAGGTGACAAGGGCTACATGAGATGAGAATTCAGTCGGAGGAAATCAGACAGAATTTACATATTCTCCAAGGTGCAATAAGTTCTGTAGACTGGATAGGATTTATATTTCATAGGGGTGTGTATTTAATTGAAATCTTTGACATGTCCCATAAATTTCAGATCAAACACCTATAAAGATGAAGAAAGATGCAGGGTAATGAAGTAAAAATGGGACACTGGCACTTTCCCACATGTTAAAAAGAGGGGTATTTAAGAAATAGGTAATAAAAATTAGTCAAGTTATGAGGGAAGATAGAAAACCTTTCAAAAGGGAATACCTATTAATTGGGATAAAATGAAGAAGTTTAAGGTGGTTTGCTGTTATTTGTATATCTCACAGCATTTGATGAGTCAAGTGCTGTGATGCATTTTTCAAATTGCAAGCAAAAAACAGTTCCCTGCACGTAGAAAATTGCACGGCAAAATAAGATCCAAAGAAAAAAAGAAGCCAGCAAACTGGATGGCTGAGAATAGTTATTTTATTAATCAAGCATTATAAAGACTTCGATCTCACAGACCGGTTTCTGCATAGAGTTAGCTTAGCCTTCTTCAGTGTGATACAGCAGCAAACAAAATGGAAGTCTTTTAATACAAAAATATTAGACACAAAAATACTCAAACATGATTGAACTCATGAATAAAACATGAACACATTCAAAGATGTTCATTAAGTCCTGGATAAAAAAGAGCACCTAATTTAATTATCCATTTTTTCTCTTTAATATTTAATTTATTATGCCAGCCAGATTTCACAGTGCGATCACCTAGAATTTTATCAATAACAAAAAAATGAAACCTTGCTGTAGGGTGTTTTAATGTGTGCTTATAAAGCGCATTACTGGGCTTTTTACATTTAACATCACTTAGATGTTCTGAGATGCGTAACTTGAATGGCCTTGATGTCTGTCCTACATAAAAGCAGCGGCAACTGCAGCATACCATATAAATTATCCAGTCACTATTACAATTAGCAAAAAATTTTATGTCATATACAGTGCTACAATTGCTGCTAGAAAATTCTTTCGTCTTTAAGACATGTTTACAATTAGTACAATGGCCACAAGGTACCCATCCAATAAGTTTATCACCCAGCAAAGTGGTTTGTGTAATTTGTAACAACATTGATTATGAATGATGTTTGTAATGATTAAAATAAGTACCTAGGTTTTTACCCTTTCTAAATGAAAAAGAGCAATTTGGTGGTATCACAGAAGATATTGCAGGATCAGCGGACAAAATATTACAATTTCTTTTAATAATATTAGTAAATTGTCCAATATTCCTGTCATAAGTAGTAATAAATCTAAGTGGAGTGGAAGAAGAACCTAGTTTCTGTTTATAGGTGAGCAGATCATCCCTGCTCAGTTGTGATGCATACCTTTTAGCAATAGAGATATGGCCTGGTTGATATCCCCTATTGTTAAATCTATGTACTAAATCCTGGCTGTATGATTGAAAAATGTTATCATTTGAGCAATTACGTCTCATACGAATAAACTGAGACTTAGGAATATTTCTGGCGATATGTTTTGGATGAAAGCTGGATGCGTGGAGCAAGGTGTTGTATTGTGGAAATTTTCTGAGCACCTCAGTGTTGAATGAGTTATCAGTTATCATAATTAATAGTAAAGTGTAACCCCCATTTGTTATCATTCAGATATTCCAAAAATTCATTTAGATATTCAATATCAGCCCTCCACACCATCCAGCAATCGTCCAAACACCTACGCCAGATATCAATTTCAGGTAGATAAAAGTTGTGCGTATCATCATAGATGATCTGAACTTCAATGTATGCCATGTATAGATCAGCATAAATGGGGGCAAAAGAAGCCCCCATAGCAGTGCCCTTAACTTGTAGGTAGCATTGTTTATCATAGAAGAACACATTCTTAGTTAGCACATGTTCTGTTAAAATGCTCAAAAAAGTATTAAAGCCAGGTTTGTACATATTAGATTTTTCCAACCAGTATTCAATGGCATCCAACCCTGCCCAATGGGGTATATTGGTGTATAGTGAACTCACATCAAGGGTGGCTTCGTCGGTGAAACGTGAATGCGTAGTTTGATGTGCTCTACCATCAGTGTGTTTTCTCACTATATGACTGGCAAAACTATTCAAGTGAGTGATTCCACGTTGCTGTTATATTTTTCCATCACTTCTTATGACTGGGGAAACTATGCAGTTGATTTGTATCTGGTGTTTGGACTGATTTATTGCATTTGGATGATTTAACGGAATACAATAACAAAAGGAACGATTTATGTTATGGTATACTATGTAAGTGGAGCGGGGACATTTTATTGATGCATCTTATGATACCTTATTGCTTCATTTCTTGTGCTACGCGGAGGAATAGTGTATGATTTGGTTTACCATCTTCGTTTTTTCACTATATGACTGGCAAAACCACTTGAGTGTGCAAATTAATGCTGCTGTAATTTTTATCATCAGCCTTTTTGGGGTAACTATGCAGTTGGCTAGAACATAAGAGGAGCAACTGCAGAATGCTAAAGGGAAAATAAGCGAGTATTTGAATAATATCCATGAGTCTGAAAAGGTTGCTGCTAAGCCACTATTTTTTTGTTAACTCCAAAGCACAAGAACAGTTAGCACAACAAAAAGTAGAAACGGCTGGCACTAAATGTAGAGAGCTTATGAGAAGAAAAATAACCAGACATCCTGTAGAAGTATTAGAGATATTTTGGAAATTTTTTGAAAATTTGTATTAAGCAGGGGAGTATGGAAACCATGAAAATGCCAAAATGGAATATTTATAGAAGGCTTAATTATACCAAGGTTAATAGCCAAGATGGGAAGAGATGAGAAGAATGGTAATGCGTAAACAATCAACAGGGAAGTCTCCAGGAAAAGGCAATATTCCTGTGGAAGTTTGTTAGAAGGGAAGAAACTGATTTAATTCCAAAAAATGTTCTTTGTGTTTCACTGTTGCAGTCATTACATTAGGGTAATCCTGCTGGCAGGTTGCCCTCAGCCGGCCTGAATTCCAAAGTCTTGGGTCCTGCATCGGCTGCTGTCGCCCCTTCCCTGACGTCAGGTTAACAGAGCTCTTAAAGGGTGGAATCACCAGCACCTTGGGGGGGGGGGGGAGCAGTGGTGGCTATATTACACAAAGCGAGTAAAGACACTTCAGACCTAGCTTCATATAGACCACCTTCAGTTTTGAACCATGATTATAAACTGTTAGCCTATACTAGTTAAGAGAATGCCAAAGGAGTTGCAAACAAATGATAGATTTTGGATTAGTGTGGTTTTGTGGAGCAGAGGCAACCAAATGACAGCATTAATAGAACAGTGATTATCCAGGGTGAAGTAGAATGTAAAAAGATAACTGCTGCTATTATTGCAGAGAAAGCATTCAGTTGAGGCATCTGGGCATTTGAGTCTAGCAATAAAAGCATTTGCATCCCCTGTTAAAAGTAATAGGGTTACTTAGTCTGATGTGTTTATTCATTTATTTATGTACGTATGTATTTATTTATTGTTTTTGTTTGCTGGGAAAATCTGACTGAGCACAAGTCCTATTTTCAGCAGAGGCCTTGGGAGAAATGTTCTATTGTATAGAATGACTAGGAGACAATCATAGGTAGGTACTAGGCTATCGACCCAAGGGCCTACGTAAGCCTAGCCAGCAAGGTTCCATGGCTTACGCCACCCAAGAAAGTTATTTTCCTGTGCCACTGTTGAGCAGAGACACAGAAATGATCCCTGGGGTGTATTTCCTATTTCCCATCCACTCATCAAGATTTTTCTTGGAGTGCTAATGAAGCACTTTGCTTGACATAGATGGGTAGCTTGTTCGAGTATAGGAAGTCTCTGGGACAAGAATCTATCCCTCCAGCGTGTCCTGTTTGTTGTGGTGACAAGGTTTAGGTCCCTAGAGCTTGTAGCTCGGAGGGATTGGGATTTCTTTAGGTGTAGCATGTCCAACAGCTCTGGGTTTGACATAGCTTTATATGTTAGGTAGAGATCACCTCGGAGTAGGCGATATGCTACGGAGTAAAGCTGGAGTTTTTTGAGGCTGTCAGTGTAGGACATTTGTTTGAGGCCAGTAATCCTTTTTGTGAGGTACTTCTGTTGCCTTTCCAGCTGCTGCAGATGTCTTGTGAGGTACATTCTAAAAGGGGCGTTGTACTCTATAATGGGTCTAATGAGTGTCGAGTAGAGGGGAACAATGACCTTTTTTTTTCCTGGAAGAGAACCCTTTTATGATGAGGTGTGCCACATAGAAGGACTTCTTGACTACTGTGGCGATGTGACTATCAAAGGAGAGACTGCTGTCCCCCTGGGTCCCAAGGTCACTTATCACGCATTCGGTGTTAAGTAGATTGCTGCCTGTGTGGTGGTAGTTCATGGGTACAGAGTGTTTACCAAAGGGGATGACACTGCACTTTTTGGCATTGAGCTTGAGGCCATGGCTCTGACATCAGTCTCAGTGAGGCCTAGGATGTCCACATCATTTGGGGACTTGACTATGGCTCCTAGTTTGCAGTCATCTGTGAACTTCGTTAGCCAGAGGCCTTCTGTGTTGGCCTGTACTTCAGAAAAGAAGATACCAAACAGGAGAGGTCCCAGGACAGAACCCTGTGGTACTCCACTTGGCACTGCTTTGAGGTCAGATTTGGAGTCTGCAACTTTTACAGTATGGGTTCTGTCAGTGAGCCAGTTGGCAACCCATCTTGTGATGTAGGGATTTATACCTAGTTTAGTGAGTTTAGCTATAATTTCAGAATGGGGAATGGTGTCAAAAGCCTTGGCGATGTCAAGATAGGCTGTGTGAACCACCTTACCCTCATCCACGGCTTTGGTGACTGCCTCAAAGAAGTTGATCAGGTTCAGGAGGCATGATCTGCCTTTCACAAACCCGAACTGGGTGGGATCCAGAGTTTGGAGGTTACCAATGTCTTTGTTTGAATTCCATGGTGATACGTTCCATGGCCTTGCAGACCAGGCTCGTCAGGCTAATAGGTAGATAGTTCCCGGGATCATACATACATAAACCAGTAATGATATAACAGTTCATCAGAAAATAATAAACATACATGCATAAAATAGTAAATATGCATACATAGAAAAATAAAAGAACATAGAGTTATAATGATAGTTAATGAAAACATGACAGTTAAATGAAAAATGTAGTAAAATATCAGGCGTTTGAGTCTAGTTACATTCAAACAGAATCAGCTGAAAACAGATATTGACTAGGCGACAATGAAGTAGGATGAAGATGGTTATAAATTATGAAGGGGGTATTGAGGTGGTCCAGGTAAAAAGGATACAGAGATAGTAGTGGAAAGGGGTAAATGATAGGTAGAGATTGTGAAGAAATAGCTGTATTATGGATAGTTACATAAGAGTGAAGACAGTAAGGATTTGGAGATTATCCAGAAACATCACGTGTACAGAGCTGGCAACTGAGTAGATGGACTGTAGTTGCATTTTAAATGATTTTAGGAAGTGTTCTTGTATTGCTAGTGGGATGAAGTTCCAGAATTTATTGAGGTGGTGGAAGAATACTGATTTGCCAGCAGAATTCCTGGGTTTGTTTACATGTAAAAGGTATTTCTCTGATTAAACGCAGTGGCCTGGAAGGTTATCTATTTGTAAGAGGTTGGAAATGGATGGACAGTTTTTATATGAAGGGTTGGAGAAAAAATTAAGTGGGAGGGTTCTTATCTGACAGGTTGTGTCTGAAGAGAGGAAGCAGGCAAGAATGTCTTCTCTTCCCCTTTGTCTACTTTATATTTACAGTCATTGGCAAGGAAAATAAGAGATTCACAAATTCAAGGATAATAACTGGTGTGATCAAGAAACATTAAATTTAATTGCAGGTGATATAATTTTTTATGTGATAAATCAATAAGAGGATATTTCAGTATTGTAGAATATTTTGAGACATTTTCATATCTTTTCAGGATATAAACTTAATGAAGATAAACAAGGGCTATAATTTAAACTATGTACCCATATACAAATTGGTTTAGCACAGCTTATGTTTATGCAGACATGATAAGGTGAAGTATTTCAGTATATGGGTTAAGGGATTCTGTGATGGCAGCTAAGGGTGTATGGGAAGTGACTAAAAAGATAATTCAAAAAATGAGAAACTGAAAGCTATTGATTATGAATAGTAAGGTAAAAGCAGTGAAAATGTTTCTAGTCCCTTTTATTTTATATACAGGTCAGACATATCTTTAGCAACGAGAGGAGAAGTCATAGACAGTAATTAATAAAGAGTTGAAAAAAATTGATTTGTGAGGGGAAGAGGGCAAGAGTTATGTGGGATAAATCAATCCCCTCATGGATTAAGGTGGTTTAGGATTACCTGGTTTGAATGGATATTTTAGAGCTATGAACATAAGGCTTATATACATAATGCAAACAGAAGATTATAATTCTAAATGGAAAGGGATGATTATGAATTGGGGGGTTGAGAAATAAGGAGAGAGTAGAATTTTGGATGCTGATCCATAAGGAAAATAACCATATAGAATATTATATTCATAAAGTTGCAGAAAGTATTCTAGGAATTAAACCAACAAAAAAGTTGAGAAAAGCGATTTTAACAATAGGAATGACTGCAATTAGGGATGGAGAAAATAGGCAAATTAACAAATGTATTGAGAGCAAATAAACAGAGAGGGAAAGGTAATGAGTGGGATGAGGCCAAGCAGAAGTTTGGATTGCAGATTAGACTTGCATCCCTGCAAGAAATTGATATCAGACTATAGGCAACAAGAAAGAGAGAGGGGTGTGCCAAGTGAAAAAATAACTCTGGTAGAGTTTTTTTGTCAAACCTAGAACAGGAGGTACTGTTAAAAAGGGGATATTAGTATGCCATATAAATATAGTGCGATAACTTCCAGAAGAGGTTAGAAAATGTTGATAATAGAAACTGGAAAGACAATATGCATAAGAACCATGGGAAGGATATCTGTATGGTCCCAAGTATGCACCAGAGGCCAGAATGCATTTTTATACTTCAAGCAGACGTCGGAGGATTTTTCCACTGGTAGAGAGCAAATGCTGGAGGTATAATCGAAAAAGATAGTCTGGAAATATTTGTTTTGGAAGTGTAATTAGTTGGCAGAATTTAGAAATTCCCTATGTATTACTTATCAGAAGTATTGGGAAAATGGCTGTAACCAAGGAATTGAGTCTTCTGAGCTGGGAACACAGGATCTGAATTGTCTGTACATATAAGGCTTTACTAGTTTAAAGCTGTTGGCTGACAAAAAAAGTAATTGCTAAGAAGTCAAACTCTAAGCCAAATGCAGTTGAAGTACTGAATGTTGTAAATGTGGTAAAAGAACTAGAGGATCAGTCTTTAGAAAAGGATGATGCAAATTGCATAGAAATGCATGGAATTCATGGGGAACAGTACATGCATAGTAATGTTCTGGAGGAGGAGGAGGACTGAGGTTAAAAGAAAGGCAGGAACTGAGCAATTTGTCACGTTGGAATGAGTAAGTATTAAAGGGAGAAAACATGCATGTAATGTGTTATGCTTGAATGTGAAAAATGTTAATATGGGTTGTTTTCTTTTTTGTTAATGTATGTATGCCTGTGTCTTAAAAGATAATTTAATAAAGCTATTTAAAAAACATAATTTACTGCTGTTTATACCTTGGTACACAGAAGAAGGTTATTGAAGCCATCCTACCAGACTAGTGAAAATGACGCCTGGCCAAAAATATTTTAACAATTTGATCAAGAAAGCATGAAGAGTCTGTCAATTTGAGACAACTGTTCCTATCAGGAGAGTTAAACGTCATTATATAAAGATGTGCATAGTTTTGTGTGTTTGTTTTAAGTTAATAGATTATGCAGGTGTTGTGGGGGATGTTTTGTGAGGGTTTTCAAAAGTCTTGTAAAAGATAAGAAACAACTATATGAAAGATCAACCTGACAAACATTAGGGGGTGCTTGTAACTCCATAGCTGGAAATAGACATTTCAAAAAAACTTGGTATATGAGAAATGAATTCAGTAGTAGTATCTCTGAGAGAATTTATATAGAATTCCACAAGGTACAGTAACTGAGCTAGACTGGACAGAATTATATTTCACTGGAGCATGTGGATTTAATTGAAAGCTTTAACACAAATCCAAAAACTGTTTCAGATCATGCCTCAATAACAAAACTACTAAAATAAAAATACAGGATAATGAAGTAAAACATTATACTGGCACTTCCTTACCTACTAGTTAAAAAGAGAGGAATTTAAGGAATGTGAAGCAGAAATTATTTGAGAGTTATTAAGGAAGATAGAAATATTTTCAGAAGTTATAGTTAGTGGGTGGGATGAAATGAAAAATGATTTTAAGAATAGGATAGAAATAGAAAAAGAAATATAGATAAGTAATGGGAAATATTTAAAAGGGTTTGACAAAAGTTAAAGTATTGTGGAATGAAGGGAATTTCACAGAACAAAGGGCACAATTGCAGGATGCTAAACAGAAAAAAAGGTAGTATCTGGATAATATGCATGAGTTTAGAAAGATTCCTGTTAATAGTTTTTTGATATCTCCAGAGGTGAAAGACTTGCTCTATTAGAGTTTTTAATGAATCTAGAACAGAAGCTGCTGTTAAATGGATAATTAGTAGGGCACACAAAATACTGTACAATAATTATAATCCAAAGGGGTTAGAAAAGATTGTAAAGAGGGATTGGATAAGGAATTCACAAGTAAACAATGTGAGAACATATGTAGGATTCCCAAATATGCAACAAAGTTTAGAAGATTTGAGATTTTTGCTTGGAAGTATTTGCATAGGTATTCCTGTACCCTAAGCAGACTCCAGAGAATTTTTCATCAAGTAGATGACAAATGTTGGAGCTGTAATGAGGAAAAACAACTAACTGGGAACTTACTTTTTGTGAGTGTATTGAGTTGGTAGAGTTTAAAAATAGTAAGGAAATTATTTTTGAGCTGGGATACAGAATCTGAATTGCCTAGACATAGTAAGTCCTTGTTAAGTTTAATAGTGGTGGCTGCCACAAAACAGTTACTAGAAAATGGAAATCAGAGTCTAAACCAACTGTATTTGAAGTACTGAATATTGTAACTGAGATAAAAGAACCAGAAGTGGGATGTTTTAAAAATGGCTAAGAGCAAATTACATAGAAAAAATGGAAATTGTGGGAACAATACATGCAGAATGTTTTGGAGGAGGAATGAGGTTTAAGGGAAGGCAGGACTTTATCAATTTTTGTATTGTTGAATTGATGAGAAATATACAAAATAATGTATGTGATGTGTAATGTCTACAACAGGGAATATGTTAATATGGTTTTTCTTTTTTATATAAATGTATGTTTACCTGTGTTTTAAGTGATAATTCAATAAAGCTGTCAACAAAAAGAGCATGAAGAGTGAGTATCTAAAGGACATGTGTTGAAGTTAATGTAAAAAATAAAATCAGTTCTGTTAGCTGTTAAAGAATAATCAAATCTAACATAGTATACCTTCCTTGATCATTAAGTTGCATATTATTTCTTCGTCAATCAGAAGTCTTGTTTTTTTTAAGCAAACTACCACATTTAGTAGTGATCATGTTCCACACTAATGCATGCCATGGCATAAGGCGACATCTTTGACTGCTCATCCTCTGACCATACTAGTTGTGTGCATTGTTTGTGTCTTGAGCCTTGATACTTTCAAAGTCCTGATTTTGCATTTTTAAATATCTGTAATAGGTGTCACTGCATCTGTCATCAGCCAGGACCTACAACAGGATTGTCTTTTACTGTCTTAAGGAAGAACACTGCGTCAAGAAATGCTTAGATTAACCCGCTTCAGAGATGGAGGTAGAGCAGATAACTTAGAGTTCAGATTAGAAAGAGTTTGAGGCATCTGTCTCACAGACAAACAAGCATAATGAGTGCACCCCGCATTCTTTCCTTCTCCACATGATCCCTTTTTCAAAGTTTTTTTTTCATGCTATAATGAGAAATTGCTTTTACTAGCCTGATGGCCCCAATACTATTCTCTTCAAAAGTGCATGATTGGGATGCTCTTTAGCAGAAGCTTGAACAGCATTGAATCCATCTGGCCATTAATTGTAAATTCTATTAGAGCATCCCGGAGGCATCCATCCTTCTGCAGCTTTGGTCCTGAAAAAAGCTGAAAGTATTTATTGGCCACTATTTCAGGGAGTAGACCAACTCATCAAGCACTGTAGTGCTGACTCTTTTGTGATCCATGTGGTCCCGAAAAGGTTAAGGAAACCACAGTATTTTGGCATCTTCCCACAGGGCAAGCAATCCAAAGCTTTTGAAGGGTGTAGCAAGATAATCTATTTTTCTGTTACAGTGCTGCTAATCATGATTTTCAGCTAATCTTGTAGGAAAAAAACTGTAGATAAGCTGCATAACTTCCCTTTGTCTGGGCCCAAAGAAGGGCAATGTGACACCCTGTCTGCAACTTTTAATTTGGGCTATCATGCCCAAGTACAGTTTTGACTGTGCTGCTGTGTTGGCTACTGCTGCAACTCATGCTTGTGAGATGTCATTGCCAAAACTGCCCTTTCTGAATGAACACATTTTTGGATGCCCAGTTTTTAGGTGAAGTCCTCTTCAGCCATCATGCACAGGATTGATCAGTGACATTTGAAGAAGCACAACATTACTTTGGTGGAGGCCTTTACACACACACACTTGCACTTCTGTACCTTCTTGTGCTCTGCCTTGTTAGCCCCAAAAGAGGAAGGGACTTTCATGTATTTGTATGCCAACTCATTGCTGACAAACTCACCCAGAATGATTACTTCCCCTGGAGTCCTTACTGTAGTCCCAGCTACATTGTGGGAATACTATTGTGGAATACACTCTGTTGAATTACAGTGGCTTGAAGAACCATCACAAAGACTCAACCAACTCTACAGCTTGCTCCCAAAGACATTGCCTTCACTGTTTAGTTATTGTGGTTCAACAGAGGTCTTCAAACAAGCCAAGACTCTTGTTGAAAAGTGCCATAAAAGCAGTCCTTGTGTTGGAAGAGGTATGAAGTTTTACTTGTAGTTGTTGTTAGTCCTTGGGGGGTGGGTGGGTGGGTGATTTACATCTTATTCTGAATGCCAGCAACTTCAGACAGCATATCTACTACCTTTGGCTACAAATGGTCACTCTGCAAGGGATCAGGTTATTTCTTCAACAGAGTGTCTGTGTGGTGGATATCCCTTCAGCACTTCATTATTTGGAAGGAGACTCCACCATTTCACTTTGGTTAGGCACCACTTCCAGTATAAAATGTTGCCATTTAGGCTTTTCTCAGCATCCAGAGTCTTCATCAATATATTGGCTATTCTAGCCAGTCTTGCAGAAGAAGGGTCTCTTTGTGTTCCCTTGTTTGCCTGGTTTAGTAACCATGTCTAAGGGGCTTCTTTGAGGTGAACCTTCCCTGAGTCCTTGCTAGTGACCATAAAATGGAAGTAGTTCTTTCTGATCGCCAACTCATAGAAAGTCATTAAAACAGCATTAGACACTCCCCATTGTCACAAAGCAGGAAGTCAAGATGTTAATCTTCTGGGTAATGATGTAGCACAGGATCCAAATATGGACTCTGTTGCATGCTCTGGGCTTGGTGATAATCATCTTGGTACTTGTATGCATGAAAATGTGTGTGTTGCATTTGCTGTGAGGTCTCAGTGGTTTCAGATTCACCATACTTTAACTCACATGCTTTTGCTGACAGAAACTTTCCAGTGTTCCCTTGTGTGGATGCTCATTCCACCATTTTGATGGAGTTCCCTCTAATTGCAGCCAGTCCTTTCACAAATATTGATGGTGGATGCATTGCTAATGAGTGTGAAGACCGCCTTAGGTCTTGTATGGTGCAGGGAGTGTGATCTCCACTGTTGGAGGGAAGTTTGTACGTTTGCAAGTTGTAAGCTAGTTTTTTGCTTCTGGCCTTGAATGACTGTGACAACTACTCCAGGTGATGACTTCATCAAGGCAGACAACTCTGTCTTTTTTTGGTGCCAGGCACAGGGTCATCTCTTCTCTTCAGAAAGGCATTGCTGTTGTAGCACTGAGCCATAGATATGAGCAACATTTTCATAATAGTTTGCATTCCCATTGAGGTGAATGAACTTGTCTGATACTTTGGACTGGGTGTCTAGTCCTGTCTTTGAGCTCTGAATTTAGAGGTTGTGCTAGTTAAAGACTTTCAGGAAGTAGAGCATTCTTGATATCAACCTGCGTACCCTTTTTAGAATGTGTCATTCCCTGTTACTCCCTGTTCTGCAGGGCAAGATGAGGGTAACGGTGGATGCATTCCTTCTGTTGTGTGAGATTGGATGCTTCTAAATGCATTCCCACTGATTCCATTCCTGTTTGTTCTCATCAGCCCTTGGAAGTTACGAAAAGTATTGATGTGATGATGTCCTTCAAGAATGCAACTGCAGTCATAACATGTGGGTTGTCCTGCCTCAGGCAGCCTTCGGTCGGCCGGATTCCAAAGTCTGGGTCCAACGTCGGCTGATGTCGCATTTCTCTCCGACGTCAGAGCGGCTGGAGTACATAAGCATCAGCCGACGCCATTTTCTCCAGTCTTTCTTGCCGCGGTGCCCAAGCAGAAGCAGTTCGCAAGTGCCGGTCGGTCAGCTCCTGTATTCTACGATACCGAAGTCATCAAAAAAGCTAAGTACCCCGTTGGGGACCTTTTCTTGCCTCAGCCGATGTCAGAAATTACTGAAAAAGTTAACAATTGTATTTTTTGTGGTAAACAAATACCTCATAAGGATTTCCACTCTTACTGCCTCCCTTGCCTGGGCCCAGACCACGACGTCTCGGCCTGTGTAGCCTGTGCTCGCTTCAACAAGCGCACTCTCAGGCGCCGGGCGGAGTTCGTTGAAGATTTTTTCGGCGATAAATTTACCTACACCATGCCGTCGGATCTTCCGACATCGCAAACTCCCAAAAAGCGAAAAGACCGGGACCGACATCCTCGGCCTGCGTCTACCACCGACTCCACACCAAAACCTAGCGCGAGTGCTCCGGTTCCCTCTGAGACGGTCTCTCCACCGCTCCAAACCGAAGACACCGCCTTACCGACGACTCCGATTCCAGACATTACTCCGACGCCAGTTATAGACTTTCCTCCGGATACCGAAACAGAGGAAATGCCCGAGACCATTGCTGTAGACAAGGTCACTCCTGCACATGGAGCTGCCAGGCCTCCTATGGCCATGTCTATTAAGGCCTACACTAGGGCTAAGGCAGCCAGCAAAACAAAGCATATTACTTCCAAATCCTTACCTCAGCCGACTCCGGAGACACAAATTATGTCCATGGCTGCTGATTTAATTTCCATGATTAGAGGTTCACAGGCCCATCCTGAGAGAGCATCCCAGCCTCCTCCTGATAAAAGGCCCCGGGTTGAACCCTCTGATCCCACTCCTTCAGATGAAGACTCTGAGGGCTCTGTCCACTCTGATAGCCAGAAAGAGCTCTTCCAGACCTATGAGGACTCGGATGCAGAAGATTCCATCCCTTGGCCTCCCTCCTGAGGATATTTCTTTTGGGGAAGTTCTGCACACCATGAGGGAACATTTCAAGTGGCAGGGTCAGGAATATTCTGATTCTAGGAAACGCCTTAGGACTTTCCTTAAGAAGCCTCAGCACAGGCCCTTAGCTATTCCTCCTGTACTTGATGTTCTGGATGATTTGTATTCTGACTCTAGTGCTACCCCTGATTCTCTTCCTCCTGCTCCAGCCAAGCCAGACAGGTATTACAGGGTCCCAGAAACTCATTCCCATTTATTCAGGGCCTATACTGCTGATTTGGAAACTATTTCACAGGGGCCTAAAGGAGTTTCAGCCTCCACCTCAAAAAATCCTTTGCCCTCCAACAGGGAAGCAAGGTCATTAGAGATGGGGCAAAAAGGTTTACACATCCACTACCTTATCTATGAGAGCTGTAAATTGCCTTTTTCATATGTTACAATATCAGGATTATCTCTTAGAAGATTTACAAAAAACATTAGCCTCTCCTGATCCTTTAGACAGGAAGACTTTGCAGGAAGCTGTACATAACACTCAGCAAGTAAGCAATCACTTCCTGCAGTGTGGATATGATGCACTGGAAGCTTCATGTAGGGCAGCTATGACAGGGGCAGTGATTTGTAGACATGCTTGGTTAAAAGATCAACCTCTACCAGATCATGTAAAAGCAAAACTTCTGGATGCGCCTTTGGAAAAGAACAAGCTTTTTGGTGCAAATGCTAAGGATGTGTTAAAGACCATCGAAGAAAAAGCAAAATCAGTTCAGACTGTGAAAGATTTCCTCCAGGTTCAACCCCCCAGATTCAGTAGGAATTGGCCTTCAAAAAACTGGTCCTTTCCTAATCCAGAAAAGTTTCAAAGGGGTAAGAACAGACGTGGCCGAGGAAGAGGCCAATACAGAGGCCCTTACAGGGGACGACAATGGCAGCCAGGAAACCAAAGAAGTGACGCAGGGGTTTCACTTGCCCAACAACCACAAACTCAATGACTTTCCTCTACTACCGCCTACCAGGGAACAACTAGAAGCTCCCTTGGGCGGGAAATTATCTGTTTGCAGAAAACTGGCACAAACTGACAAAGGACAAATGGATTTTGGACATTATAGACCGAGGGTACAGGTTTCATTTTCATACCTTACCAAGAAAACAAGGCATGCCAAACCTACCACAAAATCAAAGGGCAGAGGCTATCAAGCAAATCACTCTGCTGACTCGAATGAAAGCAATAGAAAGAGTTCCACAACAAGAACAAGAACAGGGGTTTTACTCAAGACTGTTCCTTGTTCCAAGAAAAGAATCTCAATGGAGACCAATACTGGACTTGTCCGCATTAAACACCTTTCTCATAGTACCAAAGTTCAAAATGCTGACTCTACAGCAACTCCTTCCCATGCTGGGCAAGGAGTCGTGGCTGATTACTCTGGACCTCAAGGAGGCATACCTGCATGTCCCTATCAGACACAGCTGCAGAAGATACCTCAGATTTCTTGCAGGGCCAGAGCATTATCAATTCTCAGCATTGCCATTTGGCTTATCTACTGCGCCCAGAATGCCTGGCTTCAGTAATTGCTCATTGCAGGCTCCAGGGTATACAAATTTACCCGTACCTGGACGACTGCCTCATACAAGCGGACGACAAATTGATATTGACAAAAAACCTGGATTATGTCATACGATTACTTCAAGCTCTGGGATACACAGTCAACTTCCAAAAGTCAAGACTGCAGCCATCCCAGCAAATAATCTTCTTAGGAGCCAAACTAGACACAGCCTCTCAGATGGCTTACCTGACAGAAGACAAGCAAGAGAAGTTAACTCATTACTTCAAAGGTTTAGCAAAACTCACCCAGATGACTGCAAGGAGATTCCTACAGGCCCTGGGTTACATGGCATCCTGCATTCTACTGGTTCCATTAGCAAAACTACACATGAGAAAGCTTCAATGGTACCAAAAAGCATTTGGTCTCAACACAGCAACAACTTGGAGACAATCATACCACTCATTCCATGCCTACAAAAGGAATTCCTATGGTGGGCCTCGGTGAGCCAGGAAAACACAGGTATGTCATTCAAAAAACCACAGATAACACAGACCATGACTACAGACGCCTCAGACCTTGGATGGGGGGCGCACATGGAAGGCAGGTGTATACAAGGACAATGGTCTCCAAAGGAAACACATCTGCATATAAACCAAAATGAAATGCTGGCAGTAATGCATGCCATCGAGGCTTTTCAACACCAACTCCAGCAAGGCCATTTAATGATACAGACAGACAACACCACTGTGATGTGGTACATAAACAAGCAGGGGGGCACCCACTCTTACCTCCTTTGCAGACTGACAATGCAGCTTTGGGAGAAATCACTGAGCCTAAACATCCAGTTGCAATCCCAGTTTGTTCCAGGAAAAGACAATGTGTTGGCGGACAGCCTAAGCAGGAATTTCGCAGATCCACACGAGTGGAGGTTACACCCGAAGGCCTTCAGACAACTCACTTCGACATGGGGCAAGCCAGAAGTGGACCTATTTGCCTCTCACCTCAACCATCTTCTACCAAAATTTTGCACAAGGACATACCATCCAAAAGCTTGGAAAATAGATGCCCTTTCATTCAACTGGAACTCCCTAGCAATCTATGCATTCCCACCTCTGCCACTGATGACCTCAGTATTACTAAAGATCAAAGCAGAGAAGCCCAAGAGAATCATAATAGCTCCGGATTGGCCAAGACAACACTGGTACCCACTACTACGGAGCATATGTCACACCAGGAGGTGGGCCCTACCTCAGTGGCCTCTACTTTTGACTCAACACAATTTCGAAACACTGCATCCAAACCTTCAGACACTGCAGCTAACAGCCTGGGAGATCCCATAAATAACTTCAGCTTATCTCTCTCCAAGGAAGTTCAGCGGATACTAACAGAGGCTCAAAGACCATCCACCAGAAGGGTTTACTTAGCAAAGTGGAAAAGATTCAGCAATTGGAATACCAGCAAGGGACATGATGCATCATTGCTGAACATCCCACTTATCTTGGAATATTTGGCAGATATGTTAAAGAACGGCCTCTCATATTCTTCCATAAAGATACATGCATCTGCTATTTCAGCTAGATAAAACACTGATCCTCCTGTTTTCTCTCACCCCTTACTAAGGCAATTCCTCAGGGGAATCAAGAACATTAAGCCACCAAGAAAGGCCCCAGTGCCAGCCTGGGACCTCAATTTTGTCTTAGAAAAACTGACTCTACCTCCTTTTGAGCCAGCAGCTTCAGTTGACTTAAATTTCTCTCATGGAAGACAGCTTTCCTGTTGGCAATTACCTCAGCAAGAAGGGTTTCGGAGCTACAGGCCCTAATGGCAATACCACCCTTTATTATTTTCCACAGAGACAGGGTTTCATTAAGGACCAAAGGTGGTATCTAGGGTTTCTCTAAATCAAGCCATTCATCTGCCTGCCTTCTTCCCCAATCCTGAGAATAAGGGGGAAAGACTTTTGCATACTTTGGACATTCACAGGCAACTTCGATACTACCTGGACAGAACCAAGGCCAGTAGGAAGTCTGAACAACTTTTTGTAGCTTACGCCCCTGCAGTCCAAGGAAAAGCAATTTCAAAACAGACTATTTCTAAATGGATTGGACATTGCATCAGATTCTGTTATTCCTTTCATGGAAAGACTGTTCCAGCCAATGTCAGACCACACTCCACCAGAGCTACAGCCACCTCTACAGCATTTTTAAGAGGGGTGCCTACCAAGGACATTCTAGAAGCTGCTACATGGAGCTCCGTGCATACATTCTCCAAACACTACAATCTCCCTCTATATTCCAGATCCAGAGCAGGTTTTGCTTCAGCAGTCCTGCAGGGTTTGATTGCCACACCATCTCTTTCCTAGTGCATACCTCCTCCCCCAGCTAAGCTATGGTATTCTACCCACATGTTATGACTGCAGTTGCATTCTTGAAGGACATAGTACAGTTTTGTACCTACCATAAATGTAGATGTCCGATAGACATGCAACTGCAGTCGAATTTTCCCTCCCTCCATACCCCTCTATGCCTAGGGTCCACACCTATCCCTGTTACTCTTAGCTGGGGATATCTGTTATGGTGTATTTGTTTTATTGCTCATTTATTTGTTTGGAATCCTGTTTTTTGTCTTCCAATTTGATTACAGCCTTCCTTGGAGGGCATCTGGGGCAAGAAACACTGAAGAAAATGGCGTCGGCTGATGCTTATGTACTCCAGCCGCTCTGACGTCGGAGAGAAATGCGACATCAGCCGACGTCGGACCCAGACTTTGGAATCCGGCCAACCGAGGGCTGCCTGAGGCAGGACAACCCACATGTTATGACTGCAGTTGCATGTCTATCGGACATCTACATTTATGGTAGGTACAAAACTGTACTTTGTCCAATCTCGCCTTCATTCTGTACTGGTTGGGGTTCGGAACCGACCCTTGGTTCTGACTCGGCCATTTACAAAAACTCGAGGTCTTCCACTAGCTTGTGGCTAAAACCCTATGCCATGATACTCTAGGAAACTCCCCAGCTCTCGTTTGCCGCTAAACACATCAGGGGCTTCACACTGGCTCTGGCTAAGTGATTTTCTTTTCAGTCATTTATTTTCCTAGTAAATTTAACATTTTTCCCCCTTCTGGGATTAAAATAGTTAGTAGCTTAGTTTAGTTTAATTAGTTAACTTTTTTTAACAGGTTTTGACCGTGTTCATTACCTTGCTATTTTAATGTGGCCGTTGTTAATCCCAAGGCCTATTTTTCCTTCCCTATCCCGGATTTTCACTGCATGTGTTTTAATTAACTATTTCTTTTAGGCTCATTGTTTTGAGCTGTTAAATTTTGTGTGTTGATAGTTAGTTAATCTTAGGTATTTAACTTGAAGGGCTTTTTTAGCCTTTTTCAATTTCTGTGTACGTTGGTTCATAATTGTTAAGTAAGTTAGTTTGACTAGCTGTTTATTTGGTGAATTTGACCTATTACTTAAGCTAGCTTGTTTAGATTAGAGAGTTGCTCAGCCTGTTTAAGTTAGAGGGTTTTTCCCCCTGAGTGTGTGTTATATATTTTTCTGTTAAGCTTGTCAAGCTTATCAAAAAAAAAAAAAAAAAAAAAAACTGTTTCTGGTGCTTGCTTCATCCACCAAGCTAGCTCGTTTTAGTTAGAGGGTCGCTTAGCCCGTTTGAATGAGAGGGCCTTTCCCTTAGAGCATTTTATATGAACGTAGTAGTTGTGGTGTTAAGTAGTTTTTGCTGTTAACATGCCTGAACAGCCAAAAGATACTAAACCCTCTGGGTTTAAAAAGTGTTCAAAGTGCACTCAGAAAATGTTGATAACTGACAATCATACTGTCTGTGTGCACTGCCTTGGAGTAGTACACTTACAAGAATCTTGTTCCATTTGCCATTCATTTAGTTCCAGGGTTGTTCTTGAAAGGAAGAATAAGTTGATAATTAGGGGGTTATTAAAGACTACCTTTTCAGAGGCCGTAGGAGAAGGTCAGAGTCCTACAAAATGGACCCCTTCCCCTTCTTCTAAGTATGAGAAATCAGGTAAAAGATCCCGGTCTACTTCATCGGATCACTCTGAACCGACTAAGAAGTTGCCAAAAATTTCCTCATCGGACCAGAAATCTGTGGGAGCCGAGAAACCATCCACCTCGGTAGCTCCTGTGTCGGAACCGTTGGTGTTTCAAGCTGGGAGCCAGTCCCCAGAACTGGAGCTCGTTTCTCCAACGTTAAGATCATAAATCTTGCAAGCTTCAAGATCTCCTGCTCCCTTCTCCCGATTCTCCAGGAGCCTTTCAGATGACAATGTGGATTTTGTGGTGCAGAGACTTTTGAGGACACTGGCGCTAGCCAAATTTTTTTCAGAACTGACTAAGCCTACCCTTTCATCAATTCCTCCTCAGACCCAAATCTGGGCTTCAGAGCCAGAATGCATGGAACTGATTGTAGTGGAACCGTTGGAGCCGAGACCTGTTCCAGGATCTTCTGTCCCAACTACTGCTCTGACTTCCTTGGTGCCGTCTGAGCTTGAGGAGTCTAGGAGCAGACACTCTCTGGTTGAGTCCAGGGGGACAGAGAGTTGAGTACAGGGGGTCAGTCAGATTGGACATCTGTTGGATCCAAGCTTGCCTCTTGAGGCTTCGCCACAGGTGAGCTCTGCTCCTACATCGGCCTCAGAGGCAAACCCCTTGGTGCTGGAGATTCCTTCTGGTTCTTTGGAGCCGGAGGCTTACTCGGATCATGGGTGGGGGGGACCTTCAAGGTGATGAGAGTGCTGTCCCTACAGGTCCAGTCATTTCTCCCCCAAAAGCACCAGGGTCCATCTCAGCACAACTGCATCCACACAGACGCAGAGACCCACAGCCTCAGGACACTCCATTGGGTGGACCCCTCTGTTCTGAAACCTCTCCAGAATACCATTCTGAAGAGGTCCCTAGTAAGAGACTATGTAAGAGGAAACATGTGGACTCCGCAGAGGAGTCAGTCACATCTGGCACAGACCTTGATGAGTCAGAAGGGTCCCCAAGGTCACCCAATGAGAATGTCTCCTTTGCAGATATCCTAGAAATACTTGAGCAGAGAGGTGGCTGGAAGCCCATCAACCCTTCTGAGGAGTCTGTCTGCCAGAATGCTTTTGGGTCTCTCCCATCTGCCACTTGGGTGTCTTTGCCTTTTGGTGAACTCATGGCCCTAGTCTGTTGAAAGGTGTGGGAGTCTCCAGCATCAGTGGAGCCTGTTCCCTGGAGGCCAGATAAATTAATTGTATCCCCCACTGATAAAACTTTCCTCACAAAAGGTAGATGCTATGGTGGTGGTGGCGGCCACCAAGAAGGAATTGTCAGAGACAAACTCTTCTATCCATCCTCCGAACAAAGAGTCTTGTACGATGGACAGATACGGAAAGTGCACTTTTTCTTCAGCGACCTTTGCACTCAGGTCCCTGAATTATCTGACACATTTTACTAGATTGTAGAGAGATCTCCTGAAGGAGCTAGGAGATGCTCTGCAAGGTTCATTAGTTGCAGGGGTGGCAGATTAAGTTTCCTCCCAGCTCTCCACCTTGAATTCAGTGGTAAATGCTTCCATGAGACTCATTTCCTATACAGCAGATGGAGCAAACAGGGTAGCGGGTTCAGGAATTTCCCTAAGGAAGCATTCCTGGATGCACTTGTGGAAATTTGTGGAACCCTTTAAGTCCTCCTTTGTTACCGCCCCCTTCGATGGCTCATCCTTGTTCGGGCCTAAAGTCAAAGATACAGTAACCAGGTGTGAACAAGGCCATAGGAGTTTATTTTTCCCTACCTTCTAGACCCTATCCAAAATGCCACAAGGGAGGAAAAATGTGGTTCCGGAAATCCCAGAGAGTTTTTCAAGATGCACGTGGTGATTCTTCCCCTGGGGCAGAGGGGGAAGCAATAATGGAAGCCGCCAGCCACGCAGCAGAGGGGGTCTGCAAAACCAGGCAGACAGGGAATCTTTCCTTGGCAAGCCCTTTCAGCGCTCCTGAAAAGAGGCCGGTCTGGCCATCTCTGGAGGCAGTCAAGGGTCATTTATCATTTTACCCAGAAGCCTGGCTAAAAATCACAAAAGACAAGTGGGTACACAATATTGTATCCAGAGGCTACTCAATACACTTTTCCTTCCCCGCTCCCAAACATAAAATACTTCCAGGACATTCCACCCAGTCAGAGGGAACAGGCAACTCTAGAAATCAAAGGGTTGCTAGTAAAAAGTCATCCAAACAGTCCCTGCAGACCAAATAGGATCCAGAACTTGCTCAAGGTTTTGTTTAGTTTCAAAGAAAACAGGGTACTGGAGACCCATCCTGGATCTCAACAGATTAACCAAATCAATAAAGAAAGCAAAGTTCCTGATGGTAACACTGCAGTCAGTACTTCCCTTTCTGGGAAAAGATGATTGGATGTGCTCCATAGATCTCCAGGATGCGTACTACCACATAAAGATGGACAGGCAATCCAGGAGTCATTTGTGCTTTCGGCTGGGAGCCAGTCACTACCAGCTTTGAGCTCTGCTCTTTGGTCTCACTACAGCCCCCAGAGTGTTCACCAAGTGAATGGCAGTAGTCATGGCTCACTTGAGACGTCTAGGATTCCGAGTGTGTCTCTACCTAGATGACTGGCTCCTCTCCGCCACCACCGAGCATCTACTAATAAAAGCAAGAGAGAGACCACCTTGCAGCTCTGCTCTCACCTGGGAATCACAGTAAATGAAAAATCTGCCTTGTTAGCTTATTGTCTTTATAGGAGCAGATTTAGACACAAGAAATATGGTGGCAAAACTTCCCTCTGAAAGGGTTCAAGTCCTACAATCCCAAGTCCTAAACATTCTTTCCAACAGAAAAGTACAGGCAAGAACAATCCTCAAAGTACTGGGAACCATGGCAGCTGCAGTTACTCTGATGTCATTGGCATGCCTACACATGAGAATATTTCAGTGGTTACTATTCACACAGTGGTCCATGCAGGAGCTACCCATGTCCCACCAAATCTTGATAACCGAATCCTGCAAGAAGGACCCTCGCTGGTGGCTATACTCCAGTCTTGTAACATTGGGTCGTCCCTTTCTACCCCACTCAGCCTTTAGCCACAGTGACCACAGATGCTTCTCAGGTAAGGTGGGGGGGGGGGCATTATCTGATAAGATCAGTTCAAGGCACTTGGCAAGACCACAAGGCCCATTTGCACATCAATGTCCTAGAGATGAGAGCGGTACTTTTAGTGTTGCAAGCATTCCAGGACACTCTTCCGCTAGGAAATATTGCAGTACAGACAGACATGTCAATTGTTTGGTACATAAGCAAACAAGGAGAAACCAGGTCCTACCCCCTTTGTCGAGAGGCCCTGAGAGTATGGCAGTGGGCTACCTGCTTCCTGAAAATTTATATGGAGCTTCTTACTTGCTGCTTGCTGTGGGATTTGAAGTCTTCTTAAGACACTCAGTCTTGCTGGCTGGAATTAAAGTCTGGTTATAGTTGCATTCACAGTCTGTTGCATACAGAAACTTGCAGAATATACACTGATGAGAGAATATACTTTGCAGCATCAACTTTAAGAGCAGTAACCAATAACTTTTATAATAAACCACATGTACTTCTGTTACAGCTTCAGAAAATGTTCCACTTTACTTCTCATATAGTACAGATGATGTGAGAGATATAACATTTACCTCAGGACAAAATGTGTCCCTACCATACCCCTAACATAACTGGATTTAATACAGACTTTATATATTTTTTAGTTAAACACACACCCTCTTGGTTTTGGAAAGATACTGCCTTGATGACACAAATGCTGACACATCTGTTCTTGTGCAAATGCTGATAAGTAAACTGCCTTCAAGGAAACCCCTTGAGGATTAGAAAACATGTCCTGTTGTCCAGTGAAAGCAGATTACATTCTTGTCATGTCTGTAAGAAGTCAGCTTTCTTGATGTGTGTGTAATACACTTATAAGCAAGTTCCTTATTTTTTTAAGCCACAGTCATTTAGTATGGTTGCTGATCACATATTACTAAATTCTGTTTCTGCATTTAAGCAAGCTCTTTCTTTCAGCATATTTACAACAGAATTAATTTCAGCCTTATATTCATAATATCTAACAATTCCCTCTGTTTTTAAACATACTCAAAACATTTTATACTGATATGTATTTCTGATCACATTATATAGAAAACACAAGAAACAAACCTTTAGTCTTTTGATACAACAAATATTACTACCAAACTGAATTTATTTAACAACTTTTTCTTTTGCAGACCATTCTGTGAAATTATTTTATCAGTTATGAGCTGTGTCTGTTTAGTTTAACTTGATTAATTTATTCCTTTGCAATTACAGAATTTAATTTATGACTTAGAACTGTTTCATTAACTCTTTGCAACTGTTGAATTAACTGTAAGAGACAAGAACCATGTGCTACTGCAAGCATTTATACACTACTGAAAATATACAGTTTCATTGTCATTTTAACCATAACATTGTGATCATGTTTTTGAACTGCTCATTAACATCTTGGTAAAATACTGAACTGGGCTTAGATAAAAAATATTTGAAAGCAATTATTTTACTGGGGTAAAACCAGTGATATTACAACTTGACAAATTACTTTTTAACTTATTACAATGTATCCTGTACAGCATGTATTTACACAGACTGTTTGCTGTTCATGCATTTTAATCTAGTAGGTACCTGGGACCCATTTTTTCTTTAAATATGTTTTTTCACACATATTTATTACTAGACATTAATCTCATTTGTACTGAATTCTTCTGCATTTGTACATACAAAGACGATCATTTGTACTGAAATTTTCTACATTTGTACATACAAAGACTGTAAAGTACAATTAGTCTAATCTTATAAATTTAATAACATTAATATTAAGCAAAATCTTGAAAATTCTTATGTCTCTTCAAAAATATTCATGCTTTTTTATACCAACATTGTTTTGCCAAAAACATATTAAAAATAGTGACCAATCTTGTTCAGTTTTTTACATATCTTTACTCTGTCTTGTATAGCTGTAATCAATTTTAAACCATCTCTTGTTTTTTAAACTATCTCTTGTATAACTTTACAGTTCAACAGGTTGTAAATACAATTTAATACTAAACAATACAATAATAACCATTATGATAGCTATTAGCAAATTATAAAATATCTTATTCTGTAAGGTTTAATCTGTTTACCAATATTTCTAATGAACTAATACCTGTTTTTTCCTTCCCCCCTAAAAGAGTATTGTCAAGAAGGAATGAAATATTATTTTTTTCTTGTAGCTTTATTTCTGACCCTTGTTTATTTTTTCTGTAGCTTTATTTCAGACCCTTGTTTATTTTTTTCTGTAACTTTATTTCAGACCCTTGTTGTTTATTTTTTTCTGTAGCTTTATTTTAGACCCTTGTTGTTTATTTTTTATGTAGCTTTATTTCAGACCCTTGTGTAGTACTGCTTATACAGTCAGTGTAAAACTGAGAAAGTACCCCTCCCCCTGTAGTACTGCACTATTGTTTATTTGCTTTATAATGTATATCAGCCCAACACTTTGGTTATACATTTGCTTTATTAGGTTATTAAGCTATAGACCTTTGTCTGATTTGATCATCTTTTCTGTTTTCTTTCTGTTGCCTTTGCTGTCTACTTCTACTAGTAGTAGTTATTTGTACCTTCCTGTATAATTGATTTGAACTGTATGTATACTATAACCCATCTGTTGGCTATACTTGATGTAACTTTTTTATTTTTATCAGTGACATATATGCACAATTGTGATGTTTTATTACAATTACCAAATAGTGTTGCCTGTAAACATTTTAACAATTATGTTTTAATAACAATGATGCATTAGAAAAACTCAAGCTACTTGTCTGGTAATCAGTCTTGTTGTTTATCTTATCTTTCCAACATTTCCTGTAACTATTCATTCAGTCTAGGAAGGTCTGAGCTCACATTTCATACGATGTAAACTATAGATGTTAAGTTGTCAATCTCGCCTTCATTCTTGCTTGATGGGTTCGGAGCCGATCCTCGGCTCCGACTCGGCACTTGCTAAGCTCGAGAGTCACTTTTACCAGCTCGAGGCAGCCCCATATCCCATGATGCAAGGCGGTAAGTACCCAGATCTCGTTTGCCGCTTCGCTGATGAGGTCCTCCTTTTACCAGCTCCTGGTAAGTGAGTTACACATTACTTCTTTGCCCCTTTTTTCACTTTAAAATCTTTTTTAGAGTTAATTTTAGTAGTTTTAGACTACTTTTAGTCCTTTGCTGACTAAATTTCCCTCTCTGCTAAAACTTTTTAGTCAGGCCTTCTCCCATCCCATCCCCCCCCCCCTTGTTAGGGTGTGTGTGTGTGTGTGTGTGTTTGTGAGATTACACTTTTTCCCTTTGGGATTGTACAATTTTCTTGGACAAGTGTTGTGTGTGTGTGTTTTACAACATGTCTAAGGAAAGGGTCTCAGGCTTTAAGAAGTGTGACTCGTGCTGTCAGAAAATGTCTCTGACAGACGGTCACACTTCTTGCCTTTACTGCCTGGGACCTCTCCACCTGCAGGACTCCTGTGCGATTTGTCATTCTTTTAGCCAGAGAGTCCTGCAGGAAAGGAGAAATAAACTTATTTTGAGGGGCCTTCTTAAGCCGGAGGGCTCTCCGGCTAAGTCGGCTCCATCTAAGACTTCTAAGTCTTCCAAGGCCCAGGCTTCTGTGTCCAAGCCTGCGGCCTTGGCTCCGACTCTTTCAGAGTCGAGATCGGCTCCGGCTGGAGCAGATTCTGGTTTGTACAAACCTTCGGCACCGATGGCTATCGGTGCCGATTCTGGTTTGACCACTTCGGTGTCGGCTCTGATCGGTTCCGATCACCATGTGGCTCAGGCTTCGGTGTCGGCGCCGATCGGCTCCGACACCCTTACGTTTATGGCTGTATCGGCTCCGGCCGGAGCCGATGCATCGAAACCTTCTGTCGGTGCCGAGAAATTGTCGGCTCCGACAGCTTCCAAGGTTTCTTCGGCTCCGATGGTTCCTTCGAGGAAGAGGTCTAGGTCCCCTTCCTTGGAGCCGATATTCTCAGCTCCGGCTTCTCCTCTCCTCTCGGAACGGAGCCATCGGAGCCGATCATCCAGGTCATCCAGGCTTTCTGACCATGATTTAGAGAGAGTGGTCAGTAGATTATTAAAATCACAGGCACTGGCCCAAATGCTACATAGTCCGTCTCAACAGACGACTATTAGTCCACACCCCATTGCAGTTCCTCCTTCGACTCTACCACAGAGTTTGGAGTTGGAGTCTTCGGGAATGGTTTCTGCTACGGCTGAGGGACAGATACCCCCTTCTGCTCCTTCAGCCTCTACTCTTATCTCCTCTTCGAGACCTTCCTTAGAGGGATTCGGTGGTCGGGCTTCCCTGGTCTCCTCCGAGGGGGTGAGTGGCATCGGACCCTTGTCCGACCCCACTCTTCCCCTTGGAGCCTCGGCCTTGGTGAGCTCGCTCCGACATCTGCTTCGGAGCCTTCCCTTTCGGTGGGTCCTGGAGTTCCTGGTTCTTCGGAACGGGTTCTCTCGGACCTCCCTGGGAGGGGAGCCTTCGAGGTGATGAAGAGTGTGCTGGCCACTGGACTCAGCCAGCAGTCTGTTCCCTTAGCTCCTCCCTCTATGGTGCCTGTTGACATCTCTGCCACTTCTCTTGCTCCCGGACCCAGAGATCCTCCGCCTCAGGTTTCCCCACTGGGAAGAGCCCCCTCTTCCGAGGATTCTCCTGGTCTCTCAGAGGATCCTCCGCGAAAGAGGACCTGTAAGAGGAAACACGTAGACTCCCCCGAGTCTATCACTTCAGATACTGACTTAGATGAGTCAGAGGGATCCCCAAGATCCCCCTCTGAGGATGTCTCCTTTTCAGACATCCTAGAACTCCTTAGACAGAGGGGAAACTGGCCCACCAATAATCCCTCTGAGGATGAGTCAGTATACCTGGAGGCATTTGGATCTCGGCCCTCCACCTCCTGGGTGTCTCCGCCTTTCGACCCCCTTATGCAGGTTATTGCTCGAAAGGCGTGGACTGCTCCTGACTCTGTAGAGCCAGTCCCTAGGAGGCCTTCTAAATTTATCACTGCTCCGTCGGACAAGCAATTCCTCACAAAAGGTGTCCCTGCTGATGCTATGGTGGTGGCGGCTGCCACTAAGAAGGAACTTGCAGATCCTTCCGTGCCTGTCCATCCTCCTAATAAGGACTCTAGGACCATGGATAGATATGGTAAGCGGATGTTCTCTTCAGCGACCTTTGCTATGCGTTCGCTGAACTACCTATGTCACTTCACCAGACTCCAGAGGGATATCCTTAAGGAGCTAGGTGAAGTAGTACAGGATCCTACAGCTGCAGGGGCTCAAGAAAAAATTGCTTCGCAGCTAGGAACCCTTAATTCTATTGCTAACTCCTCCATGCGACTGATATCATATGCTGCTGATGGAGCGAGTAGGGCCGCAGGTACAGGTGTGGCTCTTAGACGCCAAGCCTGGATGTGGCTCTGTAATTTTGCAGATCCCTTTAAGGCGTCCTTCACAAACTCTCCCTTTGATGGGTCAGCTTTGTTTGGCCCTCAAGTGAAGGAGACGTTGACCAGGTGTGAGCAGGACGGCAAGACTTTTTCAGCCGTAGGGGTCCGTTTTTCCACCCCTTCTAGACCTTACCCCAAAGGACAGAAGGGTGGCAAAATGTGGTTCCGCAAATCCAAAGGAGTCACGCCAGATTCACGTGGTCAGTTTACCCCTAGAGGCAGAGGGGGTAACAATAACAGACGCCACTCTAGAGGCAGAGGGGGTCCACAAAACCAGGGAAGCAGAGAGCCTCTCTCTGACAAGCCCTTTCAGCATCCCTGAGGTGTTGCCCGGCTGTCCATCCTTGGAGGCAGTCGGGGGAAGACTATCGCTGTACCCAGAAGCCTGGCGTTCCCTCACTCAAGACAGATGGGTACAGTCGATCATATCCGAGGGTTACAGAATTCCTTTCGAGGAAAGTCCTTTCTATCACTCAAATTCCCTTCCAGATGTACCACCCGGTCTAAGGGAAATTGCAGAGTTAGAAGTCTTAAAACTACTGCAAAAAAGAGCCATTCAGCCAGTTACAACAGATCATTCAGAGCCGGAATCTACTCAAGGTTCTTTTGGTCCCCAAAAGACGGGAGACTGGAGACCAATATTGGATCTCAGCAGACTCAACAAGTCTGTGAGGAAGACAAGATTCCGAATGGTCACTCTTCAATCAATTCTGCCCTTCTTACAGAAGGACAACTGGATGTGCTCAATAGATCTTCAGGATGCGTACTATCACATAAAAATCCACAGACGCTCCAGGAGATTCCTCCGCTTTCGGCTGGGGTCCAGTCATTTACAGTTCAGAGCCCTGCCCTTTGGTCTCACTACAGCCCCCAGAGTGTTCACCAAATGTATGGCAGTGGTCACGGCTCACCTGAGACGTCAAGGATTCCAGGTGTTTCCGTATCTCGACGACTGGCTCCTGTCAGCCACCACCAGGCATCGGCTTGTTCAAGCCAGGGATTACACAATAAATCTTTGTTCTCAATTGGGCATCTCGATCAACTCCGAAAAATCATCCTTATTGCCCTGCCAGTCTATTACTTTCATAGGCGCAAACTTAAACACTGTTCGGATGTCAGCTACCCTTACAGATCAAAGAATCTCAGACATTCAAAGTCATGTCAGGATCATTCTAGCCAACAAGAAGGTACAGGCCAGAATGGTTCTAAAGGTGTTAGGCCTCATGGCTGCAGCCATTACCCTTCTTCCCCTGGCTCGCTTCTGTATGCGCTTCTTCAATGGATGTTGTTCACTCAGTGGTCTTACCAACAACTTCCAATGCGTCACCAAATACTGGTGACACAGATTTGCAAGAATCATCTTGCTTGGTGGATCGCTTCTCCCCAGATTCACCAAGGCAGACTCTTTGTACCCCCATCTCCAGTAGCCACTGTCACTACGGACGCCTCCCTGATCGGGTGGGGGGGTCATTATCAGGGCAGGATGGTTCATGGGACGTGGCAACCTTTCGAATACCACCTACACATAAATGTCCTAGAGATGAGAGCAGTGCTTTTAATGTTGCAAGCCCTCAACGACTTTCTTCCGGTAGGGACAATTGCAGTCCACACAGACAGCATGTCTGTAGTTTGGTATATCAGCAAACAGGGCGGAACCAAGTCCTACCCCTTGTGTCGAGAAGCGCTCAGACTTTGGCAATGGGCGATCTCCTCTCATCGGTTTCTGGTAGCAACGCATATCCCTGGGAAAACCAACATTTTAGCGGACAGATTGAGCAGAGCTATTCTCATGCCTCACGAGTGGTCTCTCAAACAATCTATAGTGGAAGAGATTTTTCTAGAATGGGGTCGACCATGTTGCAATCTTTTTGCTACTCCCCAAAACAGCAAATGCCCAGACTTCTTCTCTCTCTTCCCACTGCCAGGCCATCCCCCCAGAGACGCTCTGACCCAGGATTGGCCCCAGGGACTTCTTTATGCCTTTCCTCCATTTCCTCTGATCCCTCAAGTTATCCAGAAAGCAACCGTTTTGAGAGCCAAATTGATTCTCATTGCTCCTTATTGGCCTCGACAAATTTGGTTTCCGTTCCTTCATCGTCACCTTTTGGTGCAGCCGTGGCATCTGGACCCAGTACCAGATCTTCTGATTCACCAATCCGGTCAGCTGCACCGGTCTATCCCTTCTCTCAACCTCACAGCATGGTTGCTCCACTTCCTTCCTTAGCCAGGCTTCCTATGATCTCTAACCCTGTTAGAGACATCATAGTAGCTTCCTTAAAATCCTCTACCAGGAGGATTTATACTAGCAAATGGAAACGTTTTTCTTGTTGGGCTAAAGCCAAGAATATTGATCCCTTCACTGCTCCAGTTCAAGCAGTTTTGGATTTCTTAGCGGAGATTTTTCACGGGCTCCTCTTCTTCCACAGTCAAAGTTCAGTTGGCTGCTATCTCGAACTTTCATGTCGGGTTCGCAGATCACAACATTATGTCCCACAGGCTTTGTAGAGCCTTCTTGAAAGGAATTTTCCTCCTGAAGCCTCCAGTCAGGAGTCCTCCTCCTCAATGGGACCTAAATTTAGTGCTGACATCCTTGATTCTTCCTCCTTCGAGCCAGCTGTTTCTTGTTCCCTGAAATTTCTTTCATGGAAAACTTTATTTCTGGTTGCTATTACATCGGCTAGGAGGGTGTCTGAACTTCATGCTCTATCTGTTCGTCCCCCCTATTTGGTCTTCCACAAAGACAGAGTATCATTGAGAACTAATCTGACCTTTTTGCCTAAGGTCGCCTCAAAGACTAATTTGAATCAATCTATTGATCTCCCTGTATTTTTTCCAAACTATTCAAACAGATCGGAACAAAAATTACATTATCTTGATGTCCATCGCCAACTGAGATATTATTTGGACAGAACAAAACAATTCAGGAAATCCGATCAACTCTTTGTTTCCTATGCTGATAACAAGAAAGGCCTTCCTGTCTCAAAAGTGACCTTGTCTAGATGGCTTTCTTCTGTCATATCTGAAATTTATCAGCTCAGGGGAAAACAGCTGTGCTCGAAACCTAAAGCACATTCAACCAGAAGCTTAGCTACTTCCACAGCCTTTCAAGCTAGACTTCCATTAGACACTATTTGTGCAGCAGCCACTTGGGCCACTCCTCATACATTTGTTTCCCATTACAAATTGGATTTGGCCTCCAGGGACAGAGCCAGTTTTGGCTCTACAGTTCTCAAGAGTCTGTTCCATTGAGCCACCCAGGATAGAGGTGCTAGGGACGCGGTCCCATCAAGCAAGAATGAAGGCGAGATTGACAACTTAACATTGAGAAGTTATGTACCTACCATAACGTTCCATGTTAGTTGTCTTCTCGCCTTCTTTCTTGCGACCCTCCCTCCTTCCCCCAGGCCTGGACAGACCTTTCTCTACAAGGAGTTATACTTCTGAAGACCATACAGAGCTGGTCCTTCTACCATCCTGCAGATTTTTTTCTCTCCTTCTTTCTTCCCTTGGGAAGTTATTATGCTAGGTGCTATTGCCCTTTTTGTCATCAAACGAGATCTGGGTACTTACCGCCTTGCATCATGGGATATGGGGCTGCCTCGAGCTGGTAAAAAGTGACTCTCGAGCTTAGCAAGTACCGAGTCGGAGCCGAGGATCGGCTCTGAACCCATCAAGCAAGAAAGAAGGCGAGAGAAGACAACTAACATGGAACGTTATGGTAGGTACATAACTTCTCATTAATTTTGTTGGCATTTTTCCTTTAATGTGATTGTGATTTGCATAACTATCTACATAAACAGACATTATTTTACAATTAGCTTAAATGGATTTCAGTATTTTATTTATTTAACTATTTAACTGTCCTACCATTAATTTTACAAAAACTGTTTAACTAATACCATCTGTGATTTTATTTCTTTTTAAAATTCAGAACTTTAACTGTTTGGTGTTACTATATAATTATAAAAAAATTGTAAAAAAAAATAGATATTAGCTTAATTAACATATGTTTATATTTAAATTATTTATATTTGCTGTTGTCTGCCTTTTGCTTTTGTGCATTGTAAACAAATGTACTCTAGATGAAAATAACATACATGCATGTCTGTCTTGTATCTGTATATCTTTATACAATCATGTCAGTCTTGTGACTTTAACTTTTTACTCTTATTATCTATTTTTATTTAATTTTATACACTAGAACAGTTTTGTTTACCTTTTGACTATGCTAAGAATGGCAGTCATATGCTCTACTTTACTGTAGTACTGATAAATATCTTGCTTTAATTGAATGGAAGTTTTAAACATTTCAGAATGATTTGTATTTTACCATCCCACCATGTATGCTTAACCATTTTCAAAACACAAACATATTATAAAATATATCTCTTTTGTACAGATCAGCTGTAGTTTCCTACTCTTTCCCAATATATGTAGGAAGTCAGTCTCTGTCAGTTCAGCTAATCTATTTTCTTCATCTTGTAACTGTTTAAGAGTCTCCTGTAATATTGCATGGTCTTTCTGACATTTTTTAGTAAGCTGTTCTACTGAATTTGAAACTCCTATGCACTTTTGAAAAGATGTATGTATAACTTGTCTAAACTTCCCGAACTCATTGTGTCTGTCTTTTAGAAGTTTACTACATTCCTTTGTAATAAAATGTACTAGGGGTTCTATCAATAACTGATTTGACTCGCATGTGGTGACAGGACATAACGGTTCAACATCTGAATATAATAGAAACACTTTACCCTTAGTTAATTCTTTATCATGAACAGATCTGTCTTTACAGTTTATTCTTTTAGCAATATGATGCAATACTTTTTTATGGCATAATACACAAAATGCAGTTTTTGTTGAAGCACACAATAAAAATTTGTCATATTTCACATGGTTTTCTTTGAGATACCAGTTAAATATTGTAATACATTTGCATAATGCCTTACTATCAACCTGCCCTACTAAGGTTTTACATTCACTAATGTGCTGTGTATACCTACATTGCAATTTACTAAAGCTTGGTTTACATTTGCTTGAATTATGTCTGAAAATATCCATACTGTCTAATATCCAAACTGTCGAATAGCATCCATGCTAAAAAATGTGACGTAAAAAAAAAGTCTTACCAGTTAGCAAGAAAACAGGTGATCAGGCTGTTATTGCTGATGGTTGAAAATTTTTCAAAGTCACTTGAGAAGCTGGGAAAGCACAACAGGTAGCGGACTGCTGTACAAGTAGACATCCACCTTTTCTTGGAGAATTTATGGCACTGCGATTTTCTTGAACTAGTCTCACTCCGGATTTTAAACGTCTAAAAAAACTTTACTACTGCAAGCTGCATAAACTGGAATACTTCTGTTTAGGATTTACACATACGTACAAATGTTAGTTACTGCAATTTAACTGAAGTAACCCTCTGCAGGGCTTACCATCACTCCCCCTGTGTTTGAATGCAGATTATAGGTTCAAATGCAGGCTAGCTCGCCATTGAAAATTTATATGGAGCTTCATACTTGCTGCTTGCTGTGGGATTTGAAGTCTTCTTAAGACAGTCAGTCTTGCTGGCTGGAATCAAAGTCTGGTTATAGTTGCATTCACAGTCTGTTGCATACATAAACTTGCAGAATATACACTGATGAGAGAATATACTTTGCAGCATCAACTTTAAGAGCAGTAACCAATAACTTTTATAATAAACCACATGTACTTCTGTTACAGCTTCAGAAAATGTTCCACTTTACTTCTCATATAGTACAGATGATGTGAGAGATATAACATTTACCTCAGGACAAAATGTGTCCCTACCATACCCCTAACATAACTGGATTTAATACAGACTTTATATATTTTTTAGTTAAACACACACCCTCTTGGTTTTGGAAAGATACTGCCTTGATGACGCAAATGCTAACACATCTGTTCTTGTGCAAATGCTGATAAGTAAACTGTCTTCAAAGAAACGCCTTGTGGATTAGAAAAATATATTCTTAAACTTTCTTAGAAAAACATGTCCTGTTGTCCAGTGAAAGCAGATTACATTCTTGTCATGTCTGTAAGAAGTCAGCTTTCTTGATGTGTGTGTAATACACTTATAAGCAAGTTCCTTATTTTTTTAAGCCACAGTCAATTTAGTATGGTTGCTGATCACATATTACTAAACTCTGTTTCTTCATTTAAGCAAGCTTTTTCTTTCAGCATATTTACAACAGAATTAATTTCAGCCTTATATTCATAATATCTAACACTTCCAACGCTTTCTGATAGCGCATATCCCGGGGAAATCCAACGTGATAGCAGACAAACTCATCAGAGTTATCCTAATGCCTCACGAGTGGTCCCTAAAACAAGAAGCAACAGAGATGATTTTCCACAGCTGGGGCTAGCCTTGCTACGACCTTTTTGCCATGTCCATGAATGCCAAATGCAACAGCTTTTTTGCCTTAATCCCCACTCCGGGGGAGTCACCAAGGGATGCACTTGTACACGATTGGCCCCTCAAGTTTCCTCTATGCCTTCCCTCCCTTTCCGTTGATGTCCAAAGTTCTTCAGAAGACCAGTTAATTGAGAAGGACTTTGATACTCATTGCCCCATACTGGTCTCGTCAAATCTGGTTCCCTTCCTTTGGCCTCATCTACAGGAGGAGCTGTGGATTCTGGACCCAGTTCCTGACATTCTGACTCATGCATTAGGGATGCTCCATCCCCCTCTCCAAACCCTTAAACTGACAGCTTGGCTGCTCCAATTCCAAACATAGTCAGGCTCCCTAACCTTTCCCAGTCAGCCAAACATATGTTGATCTCGTCTCATAAGGCTTCAACGAGGAAATTATACATGAGCAAATGGAAAGGATTGTCCTCTTGGGCCTTTAATAACCACATTGATCCATTTTCTACCCCCACATCTTCCATTCTTGAATTCCTGACAAAGCTTTTTAATGAAGGCGCAGCTGCAGCTACTATTCAAGTTCAGTTAGCAGCTATATCTAACTTTCATATATGTGGATTGGGGCAAAATCTAATGTCCCACAGACTGTGCAAGGCTTTTCTTAGGCCCACTATTTTGTGTCCCTCCAGCACCATGGGACCTCAACTTTGTCTTATTCCATCTCATTCTCCCCCCTTTTGAACCCATATCATCCTGTGATCTAAAGGTTTTGGCATGGAAGACTCTTCTTATGATAGCCATCACTACAGCTAGAAGAGTTTCTGAACTACAGGCGTCATTTATAAAGCCCCCCTACATGCTTTTCCACAAAGATCGAGAGTATCCCTTTGAACTAACCCATCCTTTTTACCCAAAGTATGCTCAGAATCTAATTTCAATCAATCTATAGAACTACCAGTCTTTTTTCCCAACTATGGCAACAAAGCAGAATATATGCTACAACAACTAGATGTGCATAGACAATTATGTTTCTACTTACATAGGACTTCAGTTAATCTGACCAACTATTTGTATCTTTTTAGAACTCTAAGAAACGTGTTCCTGTGTCTAAAGTCACATACTCTAAATGGCTGTCATGTTGCATTACCTTTACTTACAAATCTCAGAACAAAGAACTCCCCGAAAAAGTAAAATGTCATTCTACAAGAGCTATAGCAACTTCTACTGCCTTTCGGGCGAGACTACCAGTTGATACCATTTGTGCTGCAGCAACATGGGCAAGGCCTCTCATACCTTTATCACTCATTACAAAGTGGATTTGGCCTCCAGGAACAGGGCCTCTTTTGGGTCCACTGTTCTGAAGAATAATTCTCCCTTGAGCCACCCAAGAAAGATGGTGCTAGGGATGCTGTCCCAAACAGTACAGAATGAATGCGAGATAGGACAACATAATTTAAAGAAGTTATGTACTTACCATAATGTTCCATGTGTGTTGTCCATCTCACCTTCATTCTTACATCCTATCCTCCTTCCCCCAGCCTTCGGCTCCTGGAGGACCGAGCGGAAACAATTGGTGACCAATACCCTCTGAACTTCTTAGTTTTGAGGTAGTAAATATTTTGTGTATTTGTTATTTCAGCAAACAAGATCTTGGGAGTTTCCTAGAGCATCATCGGATAGGGTTTTAGCCATGAGTTAGTGGAAGACCTCAAGCTTTTGTAAAAGGCTGAGTCAGAACCGAGGATCGGTTCTGAACCCAAACCAGTACAGAACTAAGGCAAGATGGACAACACCCATGGAACGTTATGGTGAGTGCATAACTTCTTTTTTCAAGCTGTAGCGTCCTTAGCAATACAGGAAGCCTCATTCCTTTTCAGTGAATTTCTCTAGTATGGCTTGGCTGCTGTTGTATACCTCTCATTTTATTAGGTTTCCTAGCAAGAGGGGTCTTGGTGGTTGCCATGAAGCCTTCTGCCTGTCAGGCATATGCCTCCAACTAACAGTATTTTTTTTAGTTTGGGTGGAGCTATACCATCCCATTTGGTCCATCATCAGGTGATTCTGACATAGCTCAGACACCTGTGTAATGTGTATATATTTAAAATATTGACACCTTTAACTTCTGTCATACTATAATCATTTGATGTTATTTCCTATACAGTAATGCTCATTCTGAGAGTAAATGTTGAGGAAGCTTTCAGCTTGCATCCTTTTGTTTCTCATCTCATTTTTACTTATAAATTCCAAATATTGCATGAACCTGGAAGCAATAGTAAACATCTTGTTTCATGCTTTTTTGAAAAATTGTGTGGCAACATTTACCAGGGAGTATCTTCTTCCATGATGATTTACCAGTAACATGCATATTGTGGTTTCAGGAATTCACTTTATTCTTGACTATGAGCAAGTATGCCCAAGAAACCTGAAACTGTACAGCATTTCTTGTTTTTGTATGTCAAAATGGAAAAAAATCCTCAAGGTTTAAAACAGACCTACATTTTTAGGGGGAAAAAGAATGTATTGCAGGAATGAAAGAGAAGTTTCAGAGTTAGTGTGAACCAGTGGGGAGTCTACCACCCAGCCTGTATTTGTTCTTTACATAGTCACAAGGTCCCACAAAGTCTGTAAGTTGCTCATGTGGCTAAATTAAAGACTTTGACTTTGGTGAGTTATGTGATTCCATACTATGAAACAGAATTGTGTGATAGCAAAAATGATCATGCAGTTGACAGATTATGAGAACCAGATTTAACATTGATTGGTGTGTGTATAGTCAGTGAAGTTACTTCACAGCAGTAGAAAAACCTCACAGAAGATCTTGAAGTATGTGAAGTTTCTTGTAAGACCGAGAGAGTCATGGGAGCTGTGGGAATTTTCAAGTGTTCTTATTCAGGTCTGCATAAGTGCTTATCAACTAAGGAATGCAAGCGATACTACCATCAGTAAAATAGCCATTAAGAACAAGATAATTCAATTAAGAGACAACAGCATTTATTAGTTTGGGTAGAGCTTATAAGCAGGGTAAAGACAGCATTTTTTACTAGTCAAGTGCGTTGAAGCTAGAAAAGACAAGTTACTTTGCAAAAATGTGCAAAAGGAAGGATATATGTTTTGTTAACAAACTATGGTTTTTGGATGCACTTGCTGTTGAGAGTATCAGACTTAAAATGTGCAAGAAAATAATATGGAAAATGTGAAACTAGAGTATCAGTCAGAAGTCTTAGCAGAGAAGCTCAACACTTTTCATCGTGTATGTTTTTCAGAATATTGTACAGTGTTATGTATATATACCAAAACATTTAAAAGCACTTGATCTGAAAGTAAATGAAGCTGTTGTATAAATTGCTGACCTATTCAGTTTATCATGTAAAAAAATGGATCAGAGAGTACTTGTATGTAAATATATAAACAAAAGTGCAAGTTTTCATTCCATACAATGATGTAGTTGGTGCTCCACCTGTATTGAATCATGTGACTTGCAAGAAAATAATTCACACCATGCATTACAAACTATGTGCTTAAAGGAGTACTAAACATTACTGTTTTGGGCAGTTTGTTCTTCACATTCATAGGTTGGTACTAGGCTATCGGCCCTAGGGCCTATACAAGTCTAGCCATAACAATTCCCTGGATATGTCTTCCCACAATATTTACTTCCCTGGACCCCCTGTCTAGCAGAGCGACTGACGTGATCCCAGGGGTGAATTTCCTATCTCCCATCCAATAGTCAAGGTCCCTTTTTAAGAGGGCCAATGAGGCACTCTGCTTGACATGTATGGGCAGTCTATTCCAGAGTATGGAGAGTCTCTGAATGAATGAAAAAGAAATGGGGAGTCTCTGGGTCAGGAACCTATCCCTAAAGCATGTTTTGTTCATTGTGATGACAAGGTTTAGATCCCTGGAACGTGTGGCTCTGAGGGATTGGAATTTCTTTAAGTGGAGCATGTCCAACAGCTCAGGGTTTGACATGGCCTTGTATGTTAAGCAGAGATCGCCTCTGAGTAGACGATATGCCACGGAGCTGGAGTTTTTATAGATGGTCAGCTTAGGGCATCTGATTTAGGCCTGTGATTCTTTTAGTGAGGTATTTCTGTGGCCTTTCCAGCTGTTGCAGATGTCTTGTGAGGTACATACCAAATGGGGCGTTGTACTCTATAATGGGCCTAATGAGGGTACAGTGTGACATTGACCTCCTTTTTTCTGGATGAAAAGCCCTTAGTGATGAGGTGTGCCACATAGAAGGATTTCCTGACTGTTGTGGCAATGTGTTAGCGACGGTGAGACCACTGTCCACTTGTGTCCCTAAGTCTCTCATCACACTTTCGGTGTTTAGTGTACTGCCTCCTATGTGGTAATTCATGGGTACATGGTTTTTCCCAAAGGGGATAACTATCATTTCTTGGCATTAAGCTTGAGCCCATGGCTCTGGCACCAAGCATCTGTTTCTGTAAGGCCCTTTTGTAGAATATCCACATCATTTGGGGATTCAATAATGGCTCCCAGTTTGCAGTTATCTGCGAACTTTGTTAGCCAGAGTCCCTTAGTGTTGGCCTGTACTTCAGAGAAGTAGATGCCAAACAAAAGCGGTCCCAGAACTAAACCCTGAGGTACTCCACTTGTCTGGAGCTGGATTTGGAGTCGGCTACTTTTTACAATCTGGGTTCTGTCAGATCAGATCGCTTCTGTACTATTATTAGATGTGCATGTTCAGTTAAATGTTGCCTTATCTCTGAGGAGAAGAAACTGAAGAGCAGAACCATGTGTTCTGTGAGGGTATAATAACGTAACAAATTGAACGTAGTAAAGGGATAAACAACATGGCTATTTTAGTAATACCAGACAAAATCATACATGTGTGGCTATGTATGATATTAAGGTATAAAGAGAGCATTGTCTTCTTTGCAGATGAAAAAATTATATCTGATGTCAGTTTTCATTCATTCCTCATCAATGATCTGACCCGGACGCTTTTTACAGCTTGTGGCTACTGAAACTCTTGAGCACCTCCCTTACCCCATAATGCTGTCTTCCCCTAACATACCTCAAATCTCATTTGCTGCCTTCATGTATCAACATGGTTGCTGTGAGCTTTCTAGTGCTAGTTAAGTGCCTTAATTACTTATATTTTTCTGTCCTTGCCTTTCACAAATTACATTCTATATATCCTCCCTTATCCTACACTATTTTACCGTATCTCTGACTCCCATTTTTGGTATTTGCCTTTCCCCTTCTCTTGATTACCATTATTGGTAATTTCCTTTTCTGTTTTCTTCTTTTACCTGTATATTAGATATCTTGTTAAATGGCTGAAAAGCCTTCAGACTTTAAAAGTGTAAGCAGTGTGGGCAGAAGAGTCCACTCTCTGATGCACATGATTTGTGTCTCTATTACTTGGGCCCTGCTCATTTAAAAGTAGACTGTGGAATCTGCAAAGCATTTAACCCCGGTGCTTTGGCAAACTGCAAGAATAAACTCATGCTGAAAGGTCCTCTCCCTACAGCCTTCTCTGAATCACTGTCTGGAGCTCAACCTCCAAGCCTGACAAAAAAAGAGAGCACAGGAAAAGGTGGTTGGGTCCATCTGGATCTTTCAGTCGATCCTCTGATACGACCATGGAGCCTGCAAATAAAGTTTCAAAAAGGTTGGATCTGAAGCCTAAATGTTCGGATCTGTCAGTGTCAGATGTCCGATCTGCCTCATTGGGTCCAGTAGCCTTAGATCTGAAACATTTACCTCAAACTAGGTATGCATCCTCTTTCTACCCGGTCCTGTCCTGAGTGTCATCCCCTTTTTTGGAGAGAGACTGACATTCCAGCTCCCCTTCAGGGGCCTAGTCCTCTTATTCTTCCAAGAGCCTGACAGAAGCTGACATGGATAAGAGGATGAGGATGTTTCTCTTGGCACAGATTCAGATGGGACTGGTCCCGGTTCCTACCCCTTCTGGACCAAAGACCTTTACTAGTACTACACCGCCAATCTCTGCTCTTTCTGCAATCCTCCCATTGTTTCAGAGCCCTTGGAGTGGAGTATTCTGAGACCATCTGTGTTGGATCCGACGATTGTCATATCTACGACTTTGATATATTCTCTGAGTGCACCAGTGCACCGGTTCTGAGCATGTCAGAACCTATTGATTCTCTGAGTCAAAGTGTCATAGTTGGATCTTTGGTATTAGAGTCGACTCTGAAGTTGTCAGAGCAGTGTCCGCCTCTCAGAGTCTCTGCATTGGACAGCTCAGCCCTAACTTCTGCCTCTGGTTGAATGCCTTTGGGTCAGAGGGAGCTCCCAGCTCCATCGGCCTCCTCCTCCCTGGAGTGCTGTGGCTTTGAGGTGGAGAGGGTGTTCTCTACTTCAGGAGGACTGACTGTTCCACCACCCATGGATTTGCCTTCTGGATCCTATATGTCTTTGTGTCTTGAGCCTCATCACTCTGCTTCACAAGGACAAGCCAGCCCAAAGTCTCCAGGCTACCCAGCAGGGTATATTCACTTCTAATACTTTTCCAGAACATCCTACAGAAGATGTCCATAGGAAGAGAAAGTGTGAGGAGGCACTTAGACTATCCTCAAGACTCAGTCACTGAAGATACTGATTTTGATGAGGGGGAAGGGCCCCCAAGATCACTACCATGACATCTCCTTTGGAGATTGCTGAAAATCCTCAAGCAAAAGGATGGTCAGTTTACCAATAACCCATCCAAAGAGAAATCTGTATTCCTGGACGCCATTGGGTATGGTCCATCAATCACCTTGGTGACTCTGCCCACTGAGGAGCTCATTGATTTGATCTCTAGGCAGGTATGGAAGGAGCCTGACTCTTTTGAGCCAATCCCCAAGAGACCAGACAGAATCATGGCACCACTGAAAGGAAGAGAGTTTTGGAACATAGTAGTACCAGTAGATGCCATGTTTGTAATGGCAGCCATGAAGAAAGAACTTGCAGAAGAGAGTTCATCTGTCCATCCCCCTATCAAGAGAGTCCAGGACATTGAACAGATTTGGGAAGAGTGCATATGCTTCAGTGACCTTTGTAGTCGGGTCACTAAATTATTTGGCATACTTCACTAGATTGCAGAGGGATTTGATTAAAGAACTGTCCAAATCCCTCTCTGGGAGCAGTACTTCTGAGGCACTGAGCTCTATTACCTCACAGTTGCCTACCCTACAATCGATCACAAATTTGTCCATGAGGTTCATTTCACATACAGCTGAAGGTACCTCAAGAGTGGCAGGTTCAGGCATTTCCATTAGGAGGCATGCCTGGGTGAACTTGTGTGATTTTGGTTAGCCCTTCAAGTTTTCCTTTGTCAACACACAGTATGATGGAACTTTTTTATTTGGCCCTAAGGTAAAGGACACAATCTCCAGGTGTGAGCAAGATGTTAAGACTCTGTCTGCAGTGGGCATACATTTTTCGACCCCTCAAAGAACTTTCTCTACGATTCAACGAGATGGTGAGAAAATGTGGTTCAGAAAGTCCAGGGGTCCTTTTCAAGATCCACATGGCGATAGTTCCCCCAGAGGTAGAGGGGGGGACTCTTAACAGAAGACACTACCTGTGTGGCACAAGAGGCCCACACAACCAGGGATACAGAGATTCTGTCTCTGACAGACACTGTCAGATGGCCCAGTTGCCCACCTCTGGAGGCAGTCGGGGGTCATCTATCTCTGCACCAGAGAATCTGGCTAGATATTACAAAAGATGCATGGGTGCAGAGGATTATGTCCACAGATTTTATATTATTCCCTTTTCCATACCCCCTCCTTTAACATTAAACAAAGTTCTCAGTGTTCCACCCAGTCAGAGGAAAGCAGGAGCTCTAGAAATAAATAAAAGCTACTAGAAAAGTGTTGTCCAAGAGGTCCCCCCCAGACCAGATGGAATCCAGAAGTTATCCAAGATTATTTTTTATTGCCAAAGAAAACAGGGGACTGGGTACCAGTTTTGGATCTCAGCAATGTGTTCAAAAGCATAAGACCAGCAAACAGTGACTATCTTCACCAAAACTTTTTATTTTCTTGTGCAAAAGCACATATAGAGTAAAAATCAGACTGGTTTCGGCTATACTATCATTTAGCCTTCATCAGTGTGAATACATTGCAACAATTTTACTCATTATATCTAATTAGAAAATAAACATGTGACCAATTAAAGGTGTTCATTTAATCCATGTTTAAATAAACCCCCTAACTTAATGATCCATTTTTTCTCCTTTCCATTTAATATTGCATGCCAACCAGATTTATTGGATCTGGACCCCCCTATTCTGTCAATCACTGTAAAGCTGAACACAGCATTTTCATGCAGTATCGTATGTTTATAAAGGGCATTGGTTAATTTATGGTGTTTGATATCACTGAGGTGCTCAGAGCCAGTCATTATCAATTCAGAGCACTACCCTTTGGCCTCACTATGGCCAGAATGGTGTTCACTAAATGCATGGCAGTAGTAGCAGCTCACTTGAGTCTGCAGGGATTCTGGATGTTTTTCTGCTTGGATGACTGACTCATAACCACTCCGACCATGCATCTTCTGATAAAAGATTGAGACTATTTTCACCAGATTTAATTTAATCTAAGAATAACCATCAATCACACCAAATCTCAATTAGACCCATGTCAGACACCAGAATTCATAGCGGCTTTTTTCAACACAGTATTAGTGACAACCTCCCTTTCCTTAACAAGGGTACAAACTATTCCATTTCAAGTCAAAAAGATAATTCAGAATTCTTCTCTACTGGCTCGATTGATTCTACAAGCCTTGGGGTCCATGTCTGCGATACTTCTAGTTCCTCTAGCAAAATGCCATATGAGAAGTCTTCAGTGGACCTTAGCAACTCAGTGGTCCATTCTACATCCATGTCCACCCAGGTCAGGATAACTCGGGTATGTAAAAAAAAGTACCTCTTGTGGTGGACTCAATCATATCAGATGTTACAGGGCCATCACTTCATTCTTCCTCAGCCCAAAGCATATTGACCACAGACTCTTCCCAAATTGAGTGTAGGTTTCGACACTTCTTGGGAAAGACGGTCCAAGCCACATGGTCCTCCGAAGAGGCCAACACGCATATCAATGTCCTAGAAATGAGAGCAGCACACCTAGCATTGCAGGCCTTTCAAGACTTTCTCCCTTCCAGGACTATTGCAATTCAAACAGACAATATGTCAGTGCTGTGGTACATCAACAGACAAGGAGGGACTACATCTTACCCCTTGTGTCAAGAAGCTCTGAGAGAGTGGCATTGGGTGATCTCATCCAGTCAATTTCTGATAGCTACTCACATTCCAGGAAAATCCAACGTGTTAGCAGACAAGTTGAGCAGGTCCATTTTGTTACCTCACAAATGGTCTCTCAACATGAGTGTTGAGGAAAAGATATTCCACCAATGGGGCCAACCTTGCTGCAACCTCTTTGCATCTTCCCTCAACAAGTGCAAGCAGGTTCTTTGCCCTGATCCACCCACTGGAGGAATCACTGAGAGATGCTTTCCTTCACGATTGCCTCCCCCACCCCACTGTCCTCTGTGCATATCCCTCAACCCCCTTAATCCTCAAATTCCTCCAGAAAGCAATTCAGTTGAACACAAAGTCATCCTTATTGCCCCTTATTGGCCTAACCAGATGCGATTCCAAAGAGCCTCATCTAGTTTTACCCTCCATGTTTTCTGGATCCAATTCCAGACCTCCTGTCTCACCTGACAGACATGATTCGCCTAGACAATTCAAGCTTAAATCTGACTGCATGGTTTCTCCACTTCCATTGATAGCCGGACAATATAGACTGTCTTCTCATGTCCATCATATACTTTTTATCTTCCCATAAAGCTTCCAATAGGAAGATTTACAGAAGTAAATGGAAAAGTTTGTTTTCTGGGAGCAGCAAAAAGACATTGACCATTTTTTCAGCACCAATACAAAATTGAATTTCTGACTACAGTCTTTAATGAAGAGGCTAGTTCCTCGACTGTTAAAGTACAACTAATTGCCATTTCTAATTTTCATATAGGAGTTAACAGTTCCACCTTAGCTTCCTCAAAACTTTGTAAAATCTTTATAAGGGGAACCCTTCTTCTGAGACTACCTTTTAAAGATCTGACTCCACCATAGGATTACATTTACTGTTACAAGCTTTGACTCAATCTCCCTTTGAACCAACAGCAAAATGTGGACTAAAGTTTTTAACCTGAAAAACTATCTTTTTGGTTACTTTAACCTCTGATTGGAGACTTTCTGAAGTTCAAGCCTCGTCTTCTAAGCCTTCTTATTTAATATTCCATAGAGACAGGGTAGCACTATAAACCAGTCCTTCCTTTTTTCCTAACGTGGTGTCAGAATCCACCATCAATCAGTCCATTAATCTTGCATTTTTCTTTCCAAATTTTAGAAAGTGAATACATGTTACATTTATTGGACGTTCGCAAACAGTTATGTTTCTGTTTGCATACGACAAAGAATTTCAGAAAAGCAGATCAATTTGTTTGTTTCTTTGCAGAATCAAAATTAGGCAAGCCAGTTGCAAAAGTAACTTTAGCCAAATGGTTGACTGATTGATTACATATCCTTTGTTTATAACAAATCTGGCTTGTCTGCCAAAATCTTTGAGAGCCCATTCGACCAGGTTCATGGCAACATCAACAGTATTTTTATCCAGGTCTTCCACGGATGATATATTTTGCTGCTGCAACTTGGGCTAATCCTCATACCTTTATTACTCATTACAAATTGGATCTGGTCTTGAGGGGAAGAGCAGCCTTCGGCTCAACAGTGCTCAGGAATATCCTTCCTTAGAGTCCTCCCAGGGATTCAGACAGCTGGGGACTTCGGATAAAGAAGTTATGTACTCAACATAACGTTCCATCTGTATTGTCCATTTTCATTCGTTTTCAACTCCTCTCCCACCAATACCCTACCATTTAGTTTGACTTCTGGAAAAGAGAGAAGGTTGTGAGGGAACCACTGTTCCTTCTTTTCAGCTATTGGTTTCTCATGCTAGTGTTCTAATATCCCTATGAAGCTATAAGGCCAGCAAACAATATCTGAGGTATGTTATTGGAATAGAAAATTATGGGTAAGGGAGGAGCTCGAGAGTTTCAATAGCCACGAGTTGTAAAAAGTGAAAAAGTCAGAGCCGAGGGTTGGATCTGAACCCAATTGTTGAGGAAGAATGAACATTAAATGCAAAGCCCTGGGCAAGGAAATCAAAATGCAGTGTGGAAGGAATACTTTAATAGAAAACAGTTAAGCACTTTCGTCAGGTTGTAACAAAAGACTTCTTCAGAAGAATTTTTGTATTTGTGGTATTTTATAACTCTGTTTCTCTCTGTACATAAGACACTGTAATCACTGGGTGTTGCAATTTCAACACTCAATGCTACTTTTATCTTCTCTTGGACTACTGTATCTGTGTTTCTTGAATCTAATTTTTGAATTGTTGGTATTGGGTGATCATTTTCTATAATGGTTTGTGGTTCATGTTTCCAACGCTTCTCAGCTACTTCAATATTATAATGTTTGCACAATCCATAATGCAACAGCCTTGACTCATTTTTATGCCTTTCAGTATACAGGCCTTCTGTCATTAGTGTATCCCATCCAGTAACAAGATGTGAGATTGTTATCAGTTCTGTTTTACAAAACCTGCATTTGTCTGTTTCTCTGATGTGTTCAATGGACTTTGTAAACCAATGTGTATGCAGTTCACTATCCTGGGCCACCAATCGTCTTTTGGTTTAAATTCACCTCTCCTTAACCATTCCTGCATTAAATCCTGATCAACTTGAAGTTGTTTCAGTTTTCTGTACTTGCAACTATATTTATGCATTTTCCACATCTCTTGCCTTCTCATCTGATACTTCACCTTGTATTTTTTTTTTTGGCACATTCAGTTGCTGCCCAATTTTATCTATTTCTGGTTTGATTTCCATTCCCACTTGACACTTGTATGCTTCAGCTAAACTAAGCAGAGAAGTCCCCTTAGACTTGTTCTCCTCATGTTTCAAAACTTTCACTATGCATGGATCTTGTGAGGTCCGCAAATATGTATGCAGTCCTACAATTGCAGATCTATACATGTAATCAGTTTGTTAGAGACCCGTATCTCTTTCAGAAAGGGGAATATATAATTTTGGTATACACTAATTTTTATAACTCATTTGATAAGCATGAAGCATTTTTATTATTTTCTTGTCCTAACTGATCGAATACCTTTTGGGGCTAGTCAGTCACCCCAAAACTCTAAGAACAGGAAGTACAAATTGGTTTATAGCTTGGACTTTGTTCTTAGATGTCAACTCTGTTTTCAATATTAATTTTTGTCTTCTAAAATATTCCTCACTAAATTTTATTCACATTTGTTCATGTTTTATTGTTGATCCTTCACCAATTCCCAAATATTTATACTCTCCCTCTTGCTCAAGTTCTTTTATATCACATTCTTATCCCAGACTGATATGTTCTTGGTGCTGCAGCCTTTCTACTTTAAAGGTTTCTTTTGCACATTTGTCAAGATCATCTGAGAAAGTTTTGACCATTTGCAGTTCTGCTTCAAGTTCTTCACCTGATTAAGTATACAATTTTAAATCATACACAAAAAGAAAAGTTTTTACACTTTGTAGTTTTCTGGAAGTCGAAATATAGTCATGACCTAATCTGTTAAGTTGAAAGCTTAACGGGTTAAGAGCAAGACAAAAAAGCAGTGGTGACAGAGTCACCCTGGAATTATCCCTCTTTGAATTTTTATCTCTGGGATAATAATTTCTCCTTTATGATGCGTTAGCTGCAAAGTGGTTTACCACTTTTTCATGGTCACTGTAATGTAATCAATCAATCTAAGGTGTATCTTATATGTTTGTAAATGCTCATTTATCCATGAATGTGGGATGTTGTCAAATGCTTTTTTTGTAGTCTATCCAAGCCATACCTAATATTCTTCCCCTTTTTGCAGTTCTCCATTATAACTTTAACAACAAATGATCCTTTGCACCGTATGACTTCTTTCTGTTCTATTGCCATGGTTGAGTTTTCTTCTAAATGGCTAAAGAGACTGTCAGCATCAATTCCAGTGTATAGTGTATACATCTTTGGAAGGCAAGTTAATTGGTCAATACTTTTTAAGATATGTTGAAGGTTCACTGTTAAGGTGGAGTACCATTTTTTTTTTATGTTAACCAGGTTAGCATCTGTTCAAGGTGCGCATTTAAATAGTTCTTACTCGTGGCTAAATCTTCATGTAAAGATGGTTTAAGCCAGATCTGGACCTTGGGTTTTCTATTTTAAGAGCTTTTGATTTTGGTAAAATTTCTCTAGCCATTACTTCATCCCTTTTCATGTCCTGTACATTTAAACTTCATCTTTTTTTAATGCATTCTCGGAGCTTTTCTCCCCGGGCCGCCACTGAAAATGGGCCATGTTGATCCAGTGGACTTCCCTGGTAATCAAACTGGAAATAAATAAAATAAATCTTTCTTTTATTACTCTATCCATTCATTATATTTATGTTCCACAGGATCTTCATAGATATTTCTCCAAAATGTGTCTGTCTTATTTTTGGTGGTATTCGTACACCTTTTGCCTTGTTTCCTAATTATCTAGAACATTTTTTGGGGTCATCAATAAATTCCTTATTTTGTATTTTTCCTTTACATTTATCTGCATGTCTTCTAAATCATTCTACCCATGCTGATAACTTTAGTTTATTATTTGCAATAGTGTAAGATAGATCCTGGTCTGTTTTGATACTTCTCGTTGCTTTTGTCATGTCAGTCTTTGAGTATTTTTGTTGATCTGTTCCTTCTTTCTTAATTGCTTTATAGTTTTCCCTGTTCAATAGTTAAATGATGGCATTTGATTTCTCCCTTTCCCCTTACTGCCCTGTGTTTTTGTGGTAAGACTTACCTGTTATTTGTTTAGCTGCACAGTAATATACTCTTTTGCAGTCATCACACTTGGATTATCTGCTTGCAGGTAGCCCTCAGTCGGCCCGAATACCAGAGACTTAGTATTTCTGCATCGGTTGCTGTCACTCCAGGACTGACGTCAGGTTGTCATGGGTATAAAAACAGGCAGCCGATGCCATTAGATCAGTCTTTCTTGCCAAGGAGCCCAAAGCAGAAGCAGTTCGCAAGTGCTGGTCAGCCATTACCTGAGTTTTCGTTTATGAATTGAATAATCCTGAAGTCTTCTAAAGCTAAGTACCCCATTGGGGATCCTTTTTTCTTGTTCTAATCGATGTCAGAAAAAGTTAACAATTGTCTTTCCTGTGGAAAGCAAATACCACACAGAGATCTTCATTCTTACTCAGTCACCTGTTTAGGCCCAGACCACGACGTACCTCGCTGTCAGTTTTATGCCTTGTTCAACACCCGAACCATTCGTCATTGGGCACTCATTGTCGCTAAATTCTTTCACTCTCAATCTCTGTATTCCGAAATGGCTTTGGTAAGCCATCCAACTACCGATAATCTGAAAAAACATAAGGATAAAGACAGAGACAGACCACACAGGTCCAAAGCTGCTGACAATGCTTCCTTTAAGCTAGTCGCCAGGTCACCGGTACTCAGTGAGGCGCTTTAGCAGCCCCTGATGCACACTTCAGTTGATTTTGCAGGCGTCTACAGAGACCCGTTCAAGTCCAGTATGCCACGAGACTCTTCTTCGACTATGGAACCTGCGGATGTCTCTACCTTGGATGGGTCCGGAGCTACTGTGCAGGCACTGGATTCTGAGGCAGTTCTTCACACTACCGATGTTCGACTCAAACCGACAACTTCTTTTTTATTTAAAACTACTGAGTTTCTTAGGCCAAGAGTATGCATTACGCCTAGAAAACCGACGACCAAAGCCCATGCACCTGCTCCCTTGCCACAACAACAAATGCTTAGAATGGCAGAAGACCTTATGCTGATTAGGGGACGTCAGCCTTCCCCTGCTAAGAGAAGAGACCAGTCCCCTGCAGCTTCAACAGAGCAGGAGTCCGATGACTCTGAGGTATCTGATTATGAAGACATCACCTTGTCTGCTTATAAGGATTCAGATGCAGAGGAATCCATTCCCTCTGCCTCCCCTCCAGAGGAGTTTTCTTTTGGTGAAACCTTACATACTTTACGAGAGCGTTTCCACTGGAAATGCCAAGACTATCCTCAATCCAAAAAGAAACTCAGAGAATATCTAGATTTGCCACATCACAGGCCTTTAGCAGTACCCCCAGTCCTGGAAGTTGTTGTTGATGTTTTTATGGAATCCAGTCTTACTCTTGATACTTTAACCCCCTGCCCCTAGGAAACCAGACAGGTACTACAGAGTACCTGACACTCACAAATTTCATTTCAAGAATCCTACTGCTGACCCAGAGATCATTTCCCAGGAGCCTAAAGGTATCAAGGCAACTACAGCCAAGAATCTCACCCCTTCGGACAGGGATTTCAGAGCTTTGGACAGATGGGGTAAGAAGGTATATACCTCTGCAACTTTTGCTATTAGGGCATTGAGTTGTCAGTTTCACATGCTGAAGTACCAGCAACATATTATGGAACTTATTAAACAAAAAGTGGCAACCTTTACAGACTGTGCAGAAATTAAAGAATTGCAGAATCTTATGCACTCTGCAAGCCAAGTCAGCAAGCATACTTTGCAGTGTGGCTTTGATGCCCTAGAAGCATCTTGCTGGGCAGCAGTTACTGGTTCTGTACTGAGAAGACATGCTTGGCTCAAGGAGCAGACCTTGCCAGACCATGTCAAATCAAAGTTACTAGATGCTCCTTTGAACAAGGACAGTTTGTTTGGCACCAAAACAGAAGATGGAAGAAAAAGCTAAGTCTATGCAGACTGTTAAAGAATTCTTACAAGTGCAGCCTCCTAGATTCAGTAGGCATTGCCACTCCAAACGCTGGTCATTTCCAGCCCCCTCCAGGCCATCTCAAACTAGACCCAGGGGAAACGGACCACCCAGACTACAGTCTCAGGGTATGCAGAGATCTAAGCAATGGAGTGCCCCCACCCCCCAAAGCAGCGAGTGGTAAGCCACCTCCTTATGGTAAAAACTTAGAATGACGTCTCTACTCCACTCCCCACCTCTGCCCAATTGCTTGTGCCCCTAGGAGGAAAACTTGCCCTTCATGCAAAAAAATGGATGTCCATCACAAAAGACCGATGGGTCCTCAACATTGTATCCCAGGGGTACAAATTTTACTTCCACTCACTGCCAACCCCAAAAGAGTTCCCAGACCTTCCTCCAAACCAGTGGGCAGAGGCACAAAACCAAGTTCTATCCCTGCTCTCCATCAGAGCTATTCAGCCGGTTCCAGTGGAATAGATAGGTCAAGGATTCTATTCCAGACTCTTCCTGGTACCCAGAAAAGAGGGCTCTTGGCACCCAATCCTGGATCTTTCAATTCTCAACATCTTTCTGGTGGTACCACTGCTTCTACCTATGCTAGCCAAGGATGCCTGGTTAGTCACCCTGGACATGAAAGAAGCCTAACTGCACATCCCTATAAGGGAGTCATGCAGGAAGTATCTACGTTTCAGGGCTGGATCTATGCATTATCAGTTCTCTGCACTTCCCTTTGACTTATTGACTGCGCCCAGAGTATTCACAAAATGGCTGGCTCCAGCCATTGCATACTGCAGACAGAGAAATATCCAAATTTACCTGTACTTGGGCGATTGCCTGATTCAGGCTGATAGTCGGGAATTGCTGTTGTAGCACCTGACATTTGTGAAAAACCTTCTCACTTCCTTGGGGTACACCATCAACGAAAAGAAATCAAAACTGGTACCCAGTCAAAAGATTGTATTCCTGGGAGCAAGCTTGAACACAACATCCCAGATGGCATTCCTCACTTCAGAAAACCAAGTCTATCTGACAGCCTACTTCAAACAAATGGCCACCAGAACCCAGCTATCCTCAAGGAAAATACTGCAGGCCCTAGGGTTCATGACCGCATGTGCACTGCTAATTCCATATGCGAGACTGCATATGAGGAAACTTCAATGGTACCTAAAACATCTTTGGTGCCAACATTCCCAGGACCTGGAAACAGTCATTCCTATCATACCCTGTCTAAGGACAGAGTTCTTTGGTGGGCAGAAGCATGCAACCACAACAAGGGACTGCCCTTTACTCAACCCCACGCCGCCCAGGCCCTAACCACAGATGCATCAGACTATGCCTGGGGAGCACACATGTACGGCAAATGCATTCAGGGCCACTGGAGCCCAAGTCAAATTCATCTGCACATCAACTAAAAAGAGACAGCCTGACAGCTTTCAGATCCCTACTCTTTCCAGGACAACTTCTAATAAAAAGACACCACAGTTATGTGGTGCATCAACAAGCGGGGGTAACCCATTCCTGCCCACTCTGCAGGCTAGCCATGGGTCTGTGGAACACGACCTTGGACATGCAAGTCCATCTGCAAGCTCAATTCCTGCCAAACAAAATTCACTGGCAGATGACTTAAGCAGAAATCTCCTAGACCCACACGAGTGGCAGTTAGAGCCCAGCACCTTCAACCTTCTGATTTAGAAATGAGGGACCCCAGAAGTGGACCTTTTTGCCTCCCCCTACAACCATCAGCTCAACAGATTTGCACCAGGAACCCTCACAGCAAGGCCTGGAAAGTGGATGCCCTATCCTTTCAGTGGGTAAATCTCTCAATTTATGCATTCCCACCTCTGCCCCTTCTCTCAAGAGTGTTACTCAAAATAAGACCGGACAGACCATGGACAATTCTGATTGCCCTAGACTTGCAATGCCAGCACTGGTACCCACTCCTGCACAGGCTGACATTGGTGCCACCATGGCACCTACACCAGAACCCTACCCTGCTCTCTCAGCAGGAGGGGCAGATTTTGTATCTGCAACTGCAGACCCTAAATCTTGCAGCCTGGCTTATCCCTTGAATCCTTCCCCAGCAGCTCTAAGCAAACCGGTGCTGGACATCATTCTTGAAGCCAGAAGCCCCAGTACAAGGAAATCCTATGTGGAAAAGGTACTGCTCCTGGAGTCTGTCTAAAGGAGAGGACACAACTCTGCCCTCCCTGCCTTTAATCCTGGATTACTTAGCAGATTTACTCCACAAAGGCCTGCCCTTCTCTTCCATTAAGACACATGCCTCAGCCATTTTGGTTTATTACAACACTGAGCCACCTCTCTTCTCACACCCTCTTATCAAACAGTTCCTGAGAGGGCCAAACAACTTAAGGCCACCAAGGAGAGTACACAACCCTACTTGGGACTTTAATTTTGTACTGGAAAAGCTCAAACTTCCACCCTTTGAGCCTGCAGCGTCAGCAGACTTAAAATTCCTCTCTTAGAAAACAGCATTGCTTCTAACCATCACTTCAAGCTAGAAGAGTGTCTGAACTACAAGACTAACGGACCTCCTACTGCAAAGTCTGATAAGTCTGAGAAGGGATATTCCTCGTCCAGTGCTCCATCGGAGCCATTAAAAAAGGTTGCAAAAATTTCGCCACTGAATCGGAAGCATATCGGATCTGAAAAGTCTACGGCCCTGACACCATCTGTCTCGGTGCCAACAGAATTTGAGATTTGGAGCCAGTCTCAAGCCTTGGAGCCATTCTCCCCGACCACAAGGTCACCCATTCTACAGCCTTCCAAGTCTCCAGCCCCCTTGACTCAGTCTACCAGGAGACTATCCGATGATGACATGGATTGAGTGGTACAGAGGCTGTTAAGGACACCAGCGCTGGCCAAGTTATTATCGGATCCTACCCTGAGGGCTTCAGTTCCGACCACATCCTCCCCTTCTACTCCAGTTCCTCCTCCGATCCGACCTCAGACTTTGGAGACGGAATGTCTTGAGCTGATTCTAGTGGAAACTTCGGATCAGAGACCTATATCGGGAACTTCGGATCCAACTGTTGCTCCAAAGCTCTCTGTTCCATTGCAACTCAAGGAGTCTAGGAGCCAATGCTCTCCAGTCAGGTCCGGGGAGGCGAGTCGGATCTCAGGGCATCTTTTTGGGTGAGCCCAACTCCTACATCGGCCTTGGGCCCATCATTCTTGTGCCCAAGGGTTCCCTTGACCTCATCAGATCCAGAGATATCCTCAGATCTTGGGAGGGGGGCTTTTGAGGTGATGAGGAGAGTACTGTCTCCACAGGCAATTCTGCAGTCATCTCCAGACATTCTTCCCCCAAAAGCACTGGTCTCTGCCTCTATATCCTCGCTTCCACAGAGACCCAGAGATCCTACCCCCCCCCCCCCAGTCTTCTGAAACCTCTCCAGCGCACCCCTCTGAGGAGGTCCCTCAGAAGAGGTTATGTAAGAGGAGCATTTAGACTCCCTAGAGGCGTCCATCACTTCTGATACAGACCTCAATGAAGCTGAAGGGTTCCCACAGTCGCCTCCTGATGTTGTCCCCTTTGGAGACATCTTAGAAATTCTTAGGTGGTTGGATGTCCACCAACCCTTCAGCAGAGGAGTCCGTGTACCTGAAGGCCTTTGGATCTCACCCTTCCTCCGCTTGGGTGTTTCCACCTTTCGATGAACTTATGGATCTAGTTTCTCAGAAGGTGTGGGAGTCTACAGATTCAGTGGAACTTATTCCTCAGAGGTCAAGTAAGTTCATCACATCCCCTTCAGACAAAACCTTTTTAAGTAAGGGAGTCCGAGTAGATGCTATGGTGGTGGCAGCGGCCACAAAGAAGGAACTATGAGACATCATGTTCTGTTCATCCACCGATCAAGGAGTCTTGTACAATGGACAGATATGGAAAGCACATTTTTTTCTTCAGCGATTTTGCCCTCAGATCACTGAATTACCTAACCCATTTTGCTAGATTACAGAGAGATCTCCAGAAGGAGTTAGGAGATTCTCTTCAAGGTTCAGTAGCTGAAGGGGTTTCGGATAAAGTTTCCCCTCAGCTCTCTACCTTAAGTTCAGTTGTCAATGCCTTCATAAGACTGATTTCGTATGTAGCGGATGGAGCAAGTAGAGCAGTGAGTTCAGGAATTTCCCTAAGGAGACATTCTTGGATGCTCTTGTGTGACTTCGCAGAGCCCTTTAAGTCTTTCTTTGTGAACACCCCATTTGATGGCTCATCTCTGTTCAGGTCCAAAGTCAAGGACACACTAACCAGGTGTGAGCAAGAAGGAAATACTCTGTCTGCCGCAGAAGTTCGTTTTTCCCTACCTACCAGCCATATCCCAAAGGTCATAAAGGAAATGGAAAAATGTGGTTTTGAAAATCTCAGAGTGCTTTCAGGACACACATGGTGAATCTTCCCCCAGGGGCAGAGGGGGAAGTAGTAATGGAAGATGCCGACCACGTGGTAAGGGAAGGGGGCCACAGAAACAGGGCGACGGGGAATCTTTCTTTGGTAAGCCATTTCAGTGCTCCTGAAAGGAGGGCCTGCCTGTCCATCTCTGGAGGCAGTTGAGGGCTGCATATCCTTGTACCCAGAAGCCTGGCAACAAATAAAAGACAAGTGGGTACAAAACATCATATCCAGAGGTTACTCCATACCATTTTCCTTCTCTGTCCCAAAAAAAAAAAAAGAAGAAGAAGATCCCAGACGTTCCACCCAGTCAAAGGGAACAGGCAACATTACAAATTCAAATGTAGCTAGACAAAAGGGTCATCCAAACAGTCCCCGCAGACCAAATAGAATCTGGAACTTACTCAAGATTCTTTTTAGTTCCAAAGAAAACAGGGGGCTGGAGAACAATTCTGGATCTCAGCACTCTAAGCAGATCAGTAAGAAAGTCTAAGTTTTGGAAAGAAATACTGCAGTCAATACTCCCTTTTCTGGTACAAGATGATTGGATGTGCTCGATAGACCTCCAGGATGCGTACTACTACTACTACATAAGAATGGACAGGCAATCCAGGAGAAATCTGCGCTTTCAGCTGGGAGCCAGTCACTACCAGTTTCAAGCTCTGCCCTTTGGCCTCACTACAGCCCCCAGAGGGTTCACCAAATGTATGGCAGTAGTTGCAGCTCACTTGATGCGCCTAGGATTCCGGGTGTTTCCATACTTAGATGGTTCCTAACTGCCACCACCGAGCTTCTACTTATAAAAGCAAGCGACACTACCTTGCAGCTCTGCTCTCACCTAGGAATTACAATAAACTACGAAAAGTCTGCCTTGCTGCCTTCTCAGCATGTCGTATTTATCGGAGCAGAATTGGATTCAACAAATGTGATGGCCAGGCTTCCTCCAGAAAGAGTTCAAGTTCTGCAACCTCAGGTTCTAAATCTTCTCTCAAAGAAAAAAGCACAAGCAAGGGCAGTCCTAAAAGTTTTGTGGACCATGGCAGCTGCAATAACCTCGATCCCCTTAGCACATCTACACATGAGAATTCTCCAGTGGCTACTGTCCACTCAATGGTCGTTGCAGGAATTGCCGATGTCCCACAAAATAATAACAGAATCTTGCAAAAAAGTCTATTGGTGGCTTTACTCCACTCATGTGACACTAGGTCGACCATTTGTACTTCCCCAACCATTGGCCACAATGATCACAGATGCCTCTCAGACAGGGTGGCGGGGACATTATCTGGGAAAGACAGTCCAAGGCACCTGGCAGGATCACGAGGCCCATTTGCACATCAGTGTCCTAGAGATGAGAGCAGTGCTTCTAGGGTTGCAAGCATTTCATGACCATCTTCCGCTGGGAACTGCTGCAGTACAGACACTGTCAGTTGTGGTTTCCTATTACCTGATCAAATGTTTAGGTTAGCGAATACCTAAATGTCGATCTGTTAATAGCGAAAGCAAAAAACCGTGAACGGATGATTTAACACAGGGAAAGAATTCCCTTGGTTGTTATGTGGATTTTGCTCCTTTCCCCACTGTAGAGCAATCTCTGAGTCAGTATATTTAGTTAGGGCGGGTGTGGGTGGGCATCTTGGTTTAAATTTTTTTTTTTTTTTGTGGCCAAGGCAATTCATTCCCTATGTTAAATCAGTTGTTCGCTGTTTTAATTTTTCAATATTACCAGATCGTTTAGGTATTCGCTAACCTAAACGTTCAGGTAATATAGACACTCAGTTATATGGTACATAAACAAGGAGGAACCAGATTTGACCCCCTTTATTGAGAGGCTCTGAGCATGTGGCAGTGGGCGACCTCCTCCCAATGTTTTCTGATAGCAATGCACATCCCTGGGAAATCCAGCTTGACAGTGGACTGACAGCAGGGTGATTTTGATGCCTCAGTGGGCCCTAAAACAGGAGGTAGTGGAAACGATTTTCCACAAATGGGGCCAGCCTTGTTGCGACCTTTTTGCGACATCCATGAATGCCAAATGTAGCAGTAACTTTGCCCTTATCCCCCATCCAGGGGAGTCACCATGAGATGCACTACTTCATGATTAGCCCTCAGGTCTCCTGTATGCTTTTCCTCTCTTTCCATTAATACCCAAAGTTCTTCCGAAAGTCAGTTACTTGGGAAGGGACTTGATACTCATCGCCCCATACTAGGCTTGTCAAATCTGGTTCTCCTTCCTGTGACCTTATCTTTGGGAGGAGCCTTGGATTCTGGACCCAGATCCAAACCTTTTGACTCGTGCATCAGGAACATTTCATCCTTCCCTTTATACCCTCAAATTGACAGCTTGGCTGCTCCAATTCCAATCATAGCCAGGTTTCCTAACCTCTCCATCAGTTAAAAACATCCTAATTTCTTCTCATAAGGCTTCAACGAGAATGATATATAGAAGCAAATGGAAACGTTTTTCGTTATGGACTTCTCATAACCACATTGATCCCTTTACTCCTCCAGTTAATTCCTTTCTAGAATTCCTAGCAAAATTATTCAGTGAAGGAGCAGCTGCAGCTACCATTAGAGTTCAACTAGCAGCGATATCTAGCTTTCATATAGTTGAGTTTGGCCTCAACATCATGTCTCGTACGCTATGCAAAGCATTTCTTAAGGGTACTTTATTACTTCGACCACCTGTCAGAGACCTCCCAGCACCATGGGACTTGAATTTCATCCTATCTCATTTAATTTTTCCCCCTTTTGAGCCAGCATCATCTTGCGAACTCAAGTTTTTGACATGGAAAACTATTCTGTTGATAGCAATTACCTCTGCTAGAAGGATAGCAGAACTACAAGCCTTGTCAATAAAGCCCCCATACTTGCTTTTCCACAGAGACAAGGTATCCTTATGAACAAACCCTTCCTTTTTGCCAAATGTATGTTCAGAGTCAAATTTGAACCAATCTATAGAGCTACCAGTCTTTTACCCAAGTTACGAGAATAAGGCAGAATGCATGTTGCATCAACTGGATGTGCATAGACAATTACGCTTCTCCTTGCACAGGACTAACAACTTCATAAAATCTGACCAGCTATTTATATATTTTTTTAGATTAAAAGAAAGGAACTTCATTCTCTAAAGTGACCTTTTCAAAATGGCTTTCAGACTGCATAACCTTCATCTATAAATTTCAAAACAGAGATCTTCCCCATAGAGTTAAAGCCCACTCTAAAAGAGCCATTGCAACCTCTTCCACCTTTCTGGCTAGACTACCAATTGATACCATTTGTGCTGCAGCAACATGGGCAAGACCACATACCTTTATCAGTCATTACAAAGTCGATTTGGCCTCCAGGAACAGGGCCTCTTTTGATTCCACGATTCTGAAGAATATTCTCCCTTGAGCCACCCAAGAAAGTTAGTGCTATTGACGCTGTCCCATCCTGGTAAGAATGAAGGTGAGATAGGACAATAACACACAAAGAAGTTATGTACTCACCATAACGTTCCATGTGTGTTGTCCATCTTTGCCTTCATTTTTTCATCCCACCCTCCATCCCCCATCCATTTTTACTCCTGGAAGACCGAGTTGGTACAATTGGATATAATTTTTTCTCTGGCCTTCTTTATTGCACTCTGAATTATTAAACTGCCTTTATTTTTATTACTCTTATTAGAACTGCAAACAAGATCTGGGGAGATTTCCTAGTGCATGCTGGGATAGGGTTTAGTCACAAGCTAGTGGAAGACTTCGAGCATATATATAAAAGCCGAGTCAGATCCAAGGATCGGATCGAACCCATCCTGTTAAGAATAAAGACTAAGATGGACAATACACGAACATTATTGTGAGTACATAACTTCTTTTTTACTTTACATTCCAGTAGGAATTCTAACAGTATGTTCTAGTCTAGGTCCTATATCATTGCCTGGCTACCTGATTTTTCCATACTCCCAGAAGTAAAATTCTTAGATCTGATGGCAGTTTTCATTCTGTCCTCAAACCTGTGGGTTTGGATCCAACTCAACCATTGCAGTAGCTTGTGGAAAACAAACAAGCTCTCAAGCTCTTCCCTTACCCATAATGCAGCGTTCTAAGTTACCCCAGATCTTGTTTGCCGCTTTGTGAAGATGTGGTTCTCCAAATTGCTCTCGGGCAGATAAGTGATTTTTCAATATTTTTTCTGATATTTTTGGCTTCTAAACTGTCCATTAATAGTTTAACTTAATCTCTCTTCTAACCCTTACCTTAGCAACAGCTTAATTTAATAGTTTAAATACCTTTTTCCCTCCTTGTGTGAAAGTACCTTATGATACTATTGTTAGTATCTTCTTTTCCTTCTACACTGCTTTAGTGTAACTCTTGACCATTGTTGGTATTTTTTTCTCTAGTTTTCTATTTTTCTCCCTACTTTAAAAAAATTTTAGTAGTAGAATAATCCTTTTTATCCTTATATTGTATTTTTTGGACTGTTATAATGACTGATGAAGATAAGCCGGCTGGCTTCAAAAAGTGTGAAAAATGCAGTCACAAAATTCCTGTCAGTTCCTCGCACACTGTGTGTGTACATTGCATTGGTCCTCTTCACCTGCAGAAGTACTGTGCTAGCTGTCATTCATTCAACCACAGAACCTTGGTTGAATGCAAAAACAAGCTTATATTGAATGGTCTATTGCCTTCCTCCTTTGTTGAGGTAATTTCTGGAGCTACACCAAAAGAAAAAGAGAAAACAAAAATAAAGAATAAACTATCTAGCCCTGCTTCTTCCTCATTCTCTAAGGTCTCAGACAAAGGAATAAAAAGACTTATTTCAGAGTTGACTTCCCCATCTGATCATACTACAGAAAAGTTTAAGACATCTGATCCGACAACTTTATCGGATCCGAAGGCAAAAAAAGTCAAAATCTATAGATCTGATTGTTTCAGATACACCCCAAATGTTGCAAAAGACAGGCCTCCAAGGTGTCCAAAAACTCAGTAGTACTTTCGTACCTGTTGCAAATTCTACTTTCGTAACAAAGAAACGAGCCGATAATCCACTGGTTAAAAAACAAAATTTATTTCCACAAACAGAAAGCTGGTAAGCGCTTTCGTCCTGAACCACAGAACTTCATCAGACAAATGACATCAAATATAATTCATCTTTTTATACTCTTAATTAAAAATGTAGTTCTAGTTATGCCCCCTTAAAGAAATATTCCTATTAGTGTAAAAAAACAATAATGTAGACATTGTCAACACATAACCTAATAGCAGCCACCACAAATTATGTAAATATATGAATCCAGTGTACTCATGTATATATGTACAATTTAAAACCTAGAATAAATTATTCTTGTACATTAAAATAATAAATAGGATTAAATGCTCTAAATATATAATATATCCAAATATACAATAATATGTAAAGAAGCTCACATATGCAAGTCTTTAATGAAATCAAGTCATATATATATATATATAAACTAAGAAATGAACTTCGTGACAATAAAAGCATTCAATAAAATAGTAAATAACACCAACAACTCTTGTAGAACTTTAGCGCTTTTGTCTTATTTATTATCAAGACTTCTTCAGAAAGACATGTATCATGGTATCTAGGCTTATAAATGCCCTAGGGCAGATAGCCTAGTATGAACCTATGAACCTAGTATAAACCTATTACAGTTGTTGTCAGCCAGTCTTTCAAAAGTGGGGCTCCAACAGCTATATATATATATATATATATATACATACACACATATATATGTATATATATATATATATATATATATATATATATATATATATTTATATATTTATATAGGTAAAAAATATAATTTTGTTTTTTAACCAGTGGATTATCGGCTCATTTCTTTGGTACAAAAGTACAATTTGCAACAGGTATGAAAGTACTGCTGAGTTTATGGACACTTTGGAGGCCTGTCTGTGTCTTTTGCAACAGTTTTTTTCTGTGTTTTGGGCAGTTGTTTGTGATGGCATCCGAGGACATCCTTAATGACTCAGTGGAGCTGACAACTAAAAGCTCCGATTTCAGCTTGCTTCAGCGAGCCGTGGTGGATTTAACTAATTTAGTGCATAATCTCTCGCACAAAGTTGATTTGTTTCGGGCTACGCCCCCTGATGACATCAGATGCCATCCCTGCATGACGAGTGAAGGGAATACGATGTCCTCTTAACTTGCAGAACACTCTAAGGGATTGTAATTTACATTCCCATTTACAACAAGCTTCTACTAGTGGGAAAGGACCAATGGTGTCCATTCCCTTGGAATCTACATGCAGCAGCTCGATTCTGTATGGTCAGCGATGTACTCAAGTAGAATCAGATGGATTAACAGCTGTTGGAGCCCCACTTTTGAAAGACTGGCTGACAACAACTGTAATAGGTTTATACTAGGTTCATAGGTTCATACTAGGCCATCTGCCCTAGGGCATTTATAAGCCTAGCCAGAGTGTGTTTGGCTTTCGCCAGCCATTTTAAATTAATTTTGCTATGCCCTTTTTCGAGGTTAGTATACTGTGCCTCTGTCTAACAGTGACACAGAAGTGTTACCCGGGGTAAAACTATGATCTCCCATCCACTCATCAAGATTCCTCTTGAAGAGAGTCAATGAGGGACTCTGCCTAACCTGGACTGGGATTTTATTCCAGAGTGAAGGGAGCCTCTGGGTTATGAATCTGTCCCTCCAGCATGTCCTATTTATTTCAGTGCTGAGGTTCAAGTCTCTCGAGCGCATAGCTCAATGGGATTTGGATTTTCTGAGGTGCAGAATGTCCATTAATTCCAGGTTGGACATGGCTTTATACATCAGGCACAGATCGCCTCTGAGCAGGCGGTATGCCACTGAGTAGAGCTGGAGTTTCTTTAACCGGGCAGCATATGGCATCTGTTTGAGCCCTTTGATCCTCTTGGTGAGGTACTTTTGGGGTCTTTCCAGTTGCTGCAGGTGTCTGGTAAGGTACATCCCAAAAGGGGCATTGTACTCAATTATGGGCCAGATGAGGGATGAGTAAAGAGGCACGATGACCTCCCCTGATCTAGATGTGAATCCCTTCATGATTAGGTGGGCTATATAAAATGTTTTTCTAACCACTTTGGTCACGTGGTTGTCAAATGAGAGATTGCTATCAACTTGGGTCCCCAGGTCCCTAATTACTTCTTCTGTACTTAATGGATTACCACCTATGTGGTAATTTGTGGGCACTTTGTTTTTGCCAAAGGGGATGACTATACACTTTTTGGTGTTTAGCTTGAGGCCATGGCTCTGGCACCAGTTGTCTGTTTCTATGAGGCCCTTTTGGAGGACGCTTGTGTCGGTTGGAGAGTCGATTATGGCGCCCAGTTTGCAGTCATCTGCGAACTTGGTCAGCCACAGTCCTTCCGTGTTGGCCTGTACCTCCAAGAAATATATACCGAACAAGAGAGGTCCCAGAACTGAGCCTTGTGGGACTCCACTTGTAACTGGTTTAGAGTCTGACATGGCTCCAGCAATTCTAACCATGTGGTTTCTGTCCTTGAGCCAGTTTGCAACCCATCTAGTGACATAGGGGTTTATATTTAAGCTGGTGAGCTTATCTATAATGCCCGAGTGGGGTATTGTATCGAAGGCTTTTGCGAGGTCCAGGTAGGCTGTGTGGACCACCTTCCCCTCGTCAGTGGCCTTGATGACTGTTTCAAAGAAATCGACCAGGTTTAGGAGGCAGGATCTGCCCTTAACAAAGCCGAACTGGGTAGGATCCTGTGTCTGTAGGTCCCCAATATCTTTATTTATGAGGTCCATGATGATCCTTTCCATAGCTTTGCAGACCAAGCTAGTCAGGTTATGGGGTGATAGTTTCCAGGATCCGTTGAGGCACCACCTTTGTGGAGAGGGACCACTGTTGCTGTACACCACTCTTTGGGTACATATCCTGTAGTAAGGCTGAGATTGAACAGTAGGTTTATGTTTGGGTTTAGCTCTTCTTGGAGTTCATGTAGGACACAGCCCGGGACACTGTCTGGTCCCATTGATGCTGTGTTTTTTGCTTTGGAGAGGGCGGCTCTTACCTGAGCATCTGAGATGTCAGGGGGGCAGCACTCTGCTGGGATAGATATTTGCCCTTTTGGTGGGGAGGGGGGGGGAGACGTTTGCACTGAACCTGTCAGCTAGGATGTTGGCAAGGTCTGTGGGTTTGGTGTATTTTTTGTCATTTTGGACTAATTCTGAGCATATCTGGGAATTCCCACCCAGGTTCCTAACATAACTAAAGAAAGCCTTGTGATTATCCTTAGTGTCCTGTGCAATTTTTCTTTCGAAGCTGGCCTTAGACGATTTTATGAGTGCCAGTAGTTTTTTGCTAATACTGATCAGAGATGCCTTCCCTTTCTGGGATTTTGCTCTATCATGTAGTAGCTTCCTCCTTCTATTGTATAGTTTGTTTATGGTTGGGGTCCACCAGACAGGACGTCTGCCTTTGGAGGATTGGGTCTTGGTTTTATTTGGGATTGCATGATCCATGCATTCCTGAAGGTGTTCATAGAATGCGTTTATAAAGGATTCTGCGGTCTGGGCCGTATTTTCCACAGGCCTGGGGGCTTTGAAGGATTCCACCTCGGTTTTCAGGAGTGTGAAATTTGCTTTAGAGAAGTTTTTCACTGTGGTTTTCTGGGCAGGGGTGGGTTCAGGATGTGAATATCCAGTGAGATTAGTTTATGGTCTGATCTTACCAGTGAGGGATACACTTCTGGTCTGGAGCATAGAATCCCCATGTTGGTGATGATCAGGTCCAGTATGTTTTCCCCTCTTGTGGGAGTGGTAACAAGTTGTTCCATAGCATTTGAGTTTATAAATTCTAGGAATCTTTGGGCTTGGGTGTTGGAGCTAGAGTAATGCTCCCAGTCTATGTTTGGGTAGTTGAAGTCGCCCAATATAATGGTGTTTGGAGAAACCTTCATATTTTCCAGTGTTCTCAGGAAGGCCGAGTGGGGTTCCTGGGTTTGGGAGGGTGGTCTGTAGCAGGCTATAAACTGGAAGGCAATTTTACCCACTGTTAGTTGCACATGGATAGTCTCTGATGCTTCGTGCTGTGCCACCAACCTGGAGGTGTGGGTATCTTTGACAAATATTGATACTCCCCCTCCTTTTGTGGTTCGGTCCAAGTTTTGGGGCCGAAAAGCATGGTATGAGGTATAACCTGGTAGTGCTGGGGTGCTCGCAGGAGCCTTGAACCAGGTTTCTGTTACTGCACAGATATCGATGTTCTCCATGCTAAGGAGAGTTTTGAGTGTGTGCATCTTGAGGTTTAGACTTCTGGCGTTGAGTAGCATTACTCTCAGTTTCTTATCCCTTGTGATACCTATGGAGGTGGGTTTGTCTTTTGAGCCTTGCCTAAAAAAGGCACTATGGGGGTAGCAAGAGCCTTTGCCAATATCCGAAAGCCCAGGGGTGACAGGTGCAAGCCATCCCTAGCGAAGCATTGTGGCTTGTCGAGCATGTCATCCCAGGCTGACAGGCATTGGATCCCCTTTGAATGACACCAATACTTAAGCCAGTTGTTGAAATTGATCATCTTGTTTTCATATTGTGGCATCATTCTTGGTGAGGGTAAGATGCTACTCAAGGTCAGGGTCATACCGGCCTGGGCTACATGCTCAGAGAGCTCCTCTATGTCTCTTTTCATGTAGTCCATGGAGGTACGTCTCAGGTCATTCACACCAGCATGGACAATGACTGAGTCATATTTGTACTTGCCTTGGAGTGACCTCAGTGCTTGTGTTATGTGGCGGATCCTAGCGCCTGACAGGCAGCTCACCGTGACCTTCTCCTTGTTCAGCCTGGTGAGCAGGACGTCAGTTTGCCTGACGATAGAGTCACCTATTCCAAGTGGATCAGGTGTGTTGTTTAGCCTTAAGGGCTGTGACTGTTCGGCACACTGGCTTTGTGAGCTATGTGTTGCACATGTTTTGTTTTGGGGTAGCGGTTGCTTGGGTGTCTGCTTTGGAGGTCTCTGCTGCTTAGTGAGATTTTTATTTAGAGCCTCCAAGTATGTTTTTGTTTGTTTGTGTTTGGTTTGCTGTCGTGGTAGGTCTGTGTGAGACTGGAATTGTAGTGAGTGTGTTTTCCTTCTCCTCCTGACTGGTTATGCCAGTACTGAGTTGAGAGAGCTTAGCCTCCAGTTTGGCTATATGGTTGCATCTCTCACATGTGTTGGAATTTGTTAGGAGGAGGAGAGGGTTGTCTGTGTACATGAGGCAGTTGTAACATTGCCTCAAGATTCCCAGATTCACCAGCTGGGCCGGAGAAGAGATTGACAACTGACCTTTGGACATGCTAGAATAGTATTGGGCATTCCTTTATAATTGAAAAAAGGGCCAATGGGGAACATGATACTCAAGGGGAGTTTGTGAGGGTGTAGTGCTTTTAATTTTTTAGTGCTGACTTAGTGAGCAAGTGCCAGGTAACTTAAATGCAATGTGTTACAGGTAACTTAAATGCAAAAACGACAAACAGTAACTTTCTTTCAAGTGAAACAAGGAAATAAGTACAGTAAACAATGCAGATATCACTAGGGATCCACAGAAGCGCTGAAAAGCCGCGTTTTAGGTGGAATTAGCATTTCAGGGAAATAACAAGCATACAAACAAAGCTAGATTCAGCAGGCCTGGATCTAGTCTATGCTACAGCAAACAAGGTGTACCAATTTCAGTAAGAAACAGTTCAAATATGCAGGCACTTTATATTATATTTATATTATTATATTATTTATAAAATAATATTAAATAGTGGGCAACCCATTAGGACTGGTTCCGGTAACAAAAGCTTACATTACTGTTTGGAAGAATTTGACTATTATTTAACAAAAATTAAACGCCTACAATTAGACAATGTGTACTTTGATGAATGCATAAAAGAAAAGGCGGTGCCAAAGGGTTTAAGGAAGTGGCGTTACCCAAACGGCCTAAAAGCTTATTCTGTCTTTTTTAAGGAATTAACTGCAATGTTTGATTAGCACGGATTTGATTATATGAACTTAGTAATTAAGCATAACAATATTTTAATTGATTAATTCAGTCAGTTACTGAATTAGATAATGTTATATGTACTCATAGACAATATAATGATTTTAAAAATGAACATATTAAAATGTATGATATTGATTTGTTAGCTAGTAATATTAAAGCAAGAAAGTTGAAAAAATGAAATAGAGACAAGAATGAATATAGTAAGTGTCTAGCATACCCTAGCCCCCCACCTTCACAAGAATGGGATAATAAATTTAATGTAATTGAGATGGCTGATAACAATGGTGATTCTAATCATTACTCTCACATAGACCAAGAAGAGAGTTTTTTAGACGAAGAAGAATACCCCCAACTGAGACGCTCTAGAGCGTTTGAAGAACAGGATGGGCCCATTAGAAAAGGAGAGTCACCCTGTTCCCCAATTTCAGAGCAACCCTGGGGGTGAGAGGGAGGAACACATACAGCAAAGGATGGAACAACAGGAAGTAGAAATAGTACAGGTTGAAGATGTTTATGTAGAAAGGCCTGAGATACAAACAGGATGTCAGGACCATTTACTACCTGAATGTTCCATTTTATTTAATACTGCTGGAGACTTTAAGGTTTATAACTTTTCACAGATTAATATAAGTACTAGTCACTGTGACGTGTTTTCAAAGGGTTTGGGTTTTGTACCCTGGCAACATAGTGACATAGGTAATATCCTAATGGATTTGAAACTATTCACCCGTAAGTTGAATTTCAGAATATTGTTTCAAAATTCTGTATCTAATCAGACAATAAACCCCTTAGCAATTTCCAGTACTTATAACCCGCCATTACATCCTATGGTATTATTATTTGACAGGATTTGTGAAATTGATATAAGGAATATATTGTCTCAACTTAGAAGTATTGATGAGATTACAAAAAGGGAAGTAGATACTATTAAAGAGTTTAAGATGTTTTTAGACAAAATAAGAATTTTGAAACCTGACAAAGGGGGTGGAATTGTTCTAATGAATCAAGATGATTATAATAGTAAAATATTATTTATATTAAATGGTAGAGGGTACTTGAAATCTTCCCTTAATTAATTAAATGGAGCATATACCACAAGATTAATAATGAATTACAGGATTTATTTATAGAGGGCACAGTATCAATTGATACATTAAATTATCTTTCGGTTACACACCCTAGAATCCCTATTATGTTCGGATTACCGAAACTACATAAAGACTTGGCACAGCCCCTCATGCGCCCAATAGTTGAATCAAAAGGGTCCATCTCACACAACCCCTAGCAAAATATTTGGACTCAAAGCTTAAACACTTGATAAGTAACGAGACACATGTATGTAAGGACTCGTGGAGTTATTTTTAAGATCAATTAGTAATATTCCATTTAAAGAATCTTGCATATTTCTTACCATTGATGTAAAGGACCTTTTCTATCATTCCTCATAATATAGGTCTTGAATGGTTTACAGAGTTTCTGTATGATAAGAAAATTAAACATTTTGATGTTTTATTATACAGTCAACGTATGGAAATGGTATTGAAGAATAATTTTATCTTATTTAATGAGATTTTTTTGCAGCAAGAAGGGGTTGCCATCGGCTCAGCATGTGGAGGCTTGTATGCCAATATTGTAGTAATTCAATGGGAGACGTAGTATGTATTTTCCAGCAATTTCTTCACTCACATCAAATATTATTGCCGTTTTTTTGGATGATATTTTTGTGATTTGGGATGGACATTTTGAAATGATTAAGGAATTCATGGATTATATAGGGTCCACTACACAATTTTTGAAATTTACCTGGAATGCTAATTTACATGAAATTTCTTATTTAGATGTTTTATTATGTAAAGATTATGAAAATAAGAGAATTTTATTTAAAATTTACAGATAAATTGCATATTCCAATTCATTACTACATTACAGTAGTATTCATCCATACAAACAGAAGAAAGCCATAGTTAAGGGGCAATTAGTTCGAGCAGCTCGGATGGTATCAAATATGGATGACTTCTTAGATGAATGTGACTGTTTGAAAAATATGCTTTTAAAAAGAGCTAATCCCTTTAAGTTGGTGAACGATATCATCATAGAAGTAGTGGACAAGAGAGGAAGGAACTTTTATTTACCCTTGCTAACTGATGAGTATGTACAGGATCAAACAGCAGTAGATGTACCCATTGGGATAGAAGACAGTAATGAAAGGAACTATAACATGTCCTTTATATCCAATTTTACTATAGATAGTATGGATATAAAAATATTCTAGAGAAGAACTGGATTATTCTGAAATGAGAAGAATATGAGACAAGTTATAGATTAGATACGAGTCCAATAATAGTATTTAGGAGAGGAATGATTCTAAAAAACTCTTTTGTAAGGGTTAATAGTGGAATAATGAAAAGGAGTGGTTATATGAGTAAATGTGGCATGTGCCATTTTTGCAAGTATATTAAGGAAGGGGATGTGTTCCAAATTAATAAGAGGAATTTTAAGATCAAAGATAAATTTAATTGTAATTCAGAAAGAGTAGTGTATTGTGCAATATGTGATTCATGCTGCTGTTATTATATAGGAAAGACGGATAGAAAACTAAAAAATCGTATTTATGAACATTTATATAAAATCCATAAAAAAAAGGATATGAATGCCCTAAGTAAACATGTGACAGAGAATGAGGGACACTCCTTTAAATTTTTTGTGATGGATTGTATATGCACTGACATTAGAGGGGGTGCTTGGTCATTACTTCTGGAAAGGAAGGAACTGTATTGGCAATTATTTTTTGATGCCACTAGTTGGCCTGGTTTGAATGAAAGTATTGCCATTAGTTCCCTTTTAACAATTAGGGCCCTAATGAGATAGTATTTTATATGATTTACACCTATATAAATTAATAGAAGTACTGTCACACAGTTGTGAATATATATTTTTTTACCTATATATATGACTTGATTTCATTATAGAATTGCATATGTGTGCTTTTTTTTACATATTATATATTTTATATTTGGATATATTATATATTTAGAGTATTTAATCATATTTATTATTTTAATGTATAAGAATAATTTATTCTAGGTTTTAAATTGTACATATATACACAAGTACATTGGATTCATATATTTGCATACTTTTTGGTGGCTGCTATTAGGTTATGTATTGACAGTGTCTACATTATTGTTTTTTTACACTAATAGGAATATTTCTGTAAGTGGGCGTAACTTGAACTACATTTTTAATTAATTAGAGTATAAAAAGATGTATTGTATTTGATGTCATTTGTCTGATGAAGTTCTGTGGTTCAGGACGAAAGCACTTACCAGCTTTCTGTTTGTAGAAATAAATTTAGTTTTTTTAACCAATGGATTATTGGCTCGTTCCTTTGGTACGAAAGTAGAATTTGCAACAGATATGAAAGTACTACTGAGTTTTTGAACACCTTGGCGGGCTGTCTATGTCTTCAGATACATCCCAACCAACTTCAAAGGACTCTTCAGGTCAGATATACCTCCAAAGGACTCAGTATTCACTCTCCTTTGACCCGTTCTCTTTCAGGGTTCCATCTTCCTTCTGGGAGAGACCTTAATCTCCATCGATCATGTCTACTTGCTCTTCCAGGAGTCTCACCGAAGAAGACACTGAGAGACTTGTGAAGAAGATTCTCTGGGTGCAGGGTATGTCAGAGGCTGCTTCTTCTCCTATCCCTTTGGGTCAGGAGTTCCATGCATCAGCTATCCTCCATGTCTTCCTCCTCTGACTTCCTTCGAAACAGTGGAGCCATCTGATCTGTACAGCCCAGCATTGTCTATATTGGATCAGAGGATTTCTCTTTTCTCAGATCTAAAGTTTGCTCTGAGTTCTTCAGTCAGACAGGAGATTGCTCTGTGCCATAGCAGCCTGGTCAGCTCAGAGGTGACTGATTCAGCCTCAATATTTTTGGAGCCATCTCTACACCTCAGAGCTTCAGCTCATACCAGCTTGCATTTGGCTTCAACCTCAGGGAGATAGTCTTCCAAGCAGGAAGGGACAGTGGCTGAGAGGAGTGCCCTGTCAGATCTGGGGTCCTTTCCTTCTCAGGGTCAGTCAGCCTTTGAGGCTCTGCATAGAGCCATGTCTGCCTCTGCAGCTCAGACACTGCCTACCTCCTCAGATCTGCAACCTTCACCCTTGACAACTCTGCACACAGGTTCTCACTTAGATCTCCCTCATGGACAGCAGGCAGCAAAATTTCCCAACAGGGTTCCCTCCGTCTCATCTAATACCTCTCAGGAACATCCCACAGAGGAGGTCCCTAAGAGGAGGATGTGTAAGAGGAAACACCTGGACTCCACTGTAGGTTCATAGGTTCATACTAGGCTATCTGCCCGAGGGCATTTACAAGCCTAGCCCATCGTTTTGTGGCTTACGCCACCCCTTTAGTATGGGGAACTATACCCATTATTTTGCTGTGCCTCTGTCGAGCAGTGACACTGAGGTTATCCCTGGGGTATATCTGTGATCTCCCATCCATTGGTCAAGATTTCTCTTGAACAAGGCCAGCGAGGTGCTCTGCCTCACATGTACCGGGATTTTGTTCCAAAGCATAGGGAGTCTTTGGGTGATGAATCTATCCCTCCAGCACGTCCTATTAATAGCCGTGTCAAGGTTTAAGTCTCCCGCCCTTGTGGCTCTGATGGATCTAGATTTTTTGAGGTGAAGCATATTCATCAAATCCGGGTTTGACATGGCCTTGTATGTTAGGCAAAGGTCACCTCTGAGCAAGCGGTAAGCGACTGAATAGAGCTGGAGTTCTTTCAGTCGGGCAGCATAGGACAGATTTTTGAGACCCTTTATCCTTTTGGTGAGGAACTTTTGTGGCCTCTCCAGCTGCTGCAAGTGTCGGGTCAGATACATTCCGAATGGGGCATTGTACTCAATCATTGGTCTGATGAGTGATGAGTAAAGGGAGACTATGACCTCCCTTGATCTAGATGAGAATCCCTTCATGATAAGGTGGGCAATGTAGAAGGTCTTCCTAACTACTTTAGCTACATGGGTGTCGAATGACAGACTACTATCAACCTGGGTCCCCAGGTCCCTGATAACTTCTTCTGTGCTCAGTGGATTGCCACCTATTTGGTAGCTAGGGGTAACCTTGTTTTTCCCGAAGGGTATGACTATGCATTTTTTGGCATTTAACTTTAGGCCGTGGCTCTGGCACCAGTTATCCGTTTCTGTGAGACCCTTCTGAAGGATATCTGTATCAGATGTGTTTTCTACTATGGCGCCAGTTTGCAGTCATCTGCAAACTTTGTCAGCCATAACCCTCCTGTGTTTGCTTGTACTTCAGAAAAGTAGATGCCAAACAAGAGTGGGCCCAGGACTGAGCCCTGTGGGACACCACTTGTGACAGGCTTTGAGTCTGACATGGCGCCAGCAACTCTGACCCTGTGGGTTCTGTCACTCAGCCAGTTTGCAACCCATCTTGTGATGTATGGGTTGACATTTAAGCTGATGAGTTTTTCAATGATACCCGAGTGGGGTATTGTATCGAAGGCCTTAGCCAGATCGAGGTAGGCTGTATGGACTGCCTTTCCCTCATCAATGGCTTTGGTGACTGTTTGAAAAAGTCAACCAAGTTTAAAAGGCATGATCTGCCTTTGACAAAGCCAAACTGGGTTGGATCCAAAGTCTGCAAATTCCCTATGTCTTTATTTATGAGGTCCATTATGATCCTCTCCATGGCTTTGCAGATAAGGCTTGTCAAGCTAATGGGCGGTAATTTCCAGGGTCGGTGGAGGCACCGCCTTTGTGAAGTGGTACCACAGTTGCAGTGCGCCACTCCTGGGTGCGTATCCAGAGGTAAGACTTTGATTAAACAGCTGTCCTAGCTGTGGGTTTAATTCCTCATTGAGTTCATGGAGCACACAGCCGGGACACCATCAGGTCCCATGGATGCTGTGTTTTTGCTTTGGAGAGAGCAGTTCTCACTTGGGCGCTGGAGATGTTTGGGGGCTGCAATCGTTTGGTATAGATATCTCTCCTTTTGGGGGAGGGGAGAAGTTTGCACTGAACCTGTCAGCCAGTATGTTGGCAATGTCTGTAGGATCAGTAATCTTCACATCATTTTGAACTAGCTCTGAGCATATCTGGGAGTTTCCTCCCAGGTTTCTAACTATAGCTAAAGAAGGCCTTATGATTGTCTTTTGAGTCTTTAGCTATTTTTCTCGAAATTTGCTTTGGATGATTTTATGAGAGCTCTTAGTTTTTACTTATAGTGATCAAGGGTGTCTTACCTTTTAAGGATTTTGCTCTATCTTGTAGTAGCTTCCTCCTTTTGTTGTAGAGTTTGTTTATGGCTGGGGTCCACCAGACTGGACGCTTGCCTTTGGTACAAAGAGTCTTTGTTTTGCTTGGGATTGCCTTATCCATGCAGTCCTGCAGGTGCTGGTAGAAGGCATTTGAAAGTGATTCAGCGGCTTGAGTACTGTTTTCCGCCGGCTCGGGGGCCTTAAAGGAGACCACACTAGTCTTTAGAAGTGTGAAGTCGGCTTTTGAGAAGTTCTTTACTGTGGTCTTTTTTATTTCAGGTGGGGGTGGGATGAGGACCTCCAGCGAGATTAGTTTGTGGTCTGATCTCACCAGTGAGGGGTACACCTCCGGTGTTTAACATTGTGCTCCCATGTTCGTGATGATGAGATCAAGTATGTTATCTCCTCTTGTGGGGATGGTGACTAGTTGTTCCATGGCATTTGAGTTTATGAATTCCAGGAACTTTTGGGCTAGGGTGTTTGGGCTTGAGTAGTGTTCCCAGTCTATATTAGGGTAATTGAAGTCACCTAGTATCCATGTAGAATCCATCAACAAAGGCACTGACTTTGATGAGGGCAAAGGATCCCCAAGACCACCTCCTGATGATGTCTCCTTTGGAGACATCTTTGAAATCTTAAAACAGAGGTGGCTGAAAGTCCAGCAATCCTTTGTTTGAGGAGGCTGTGCATCTGGTGGTATTTGGTGCCTGTCCATCTACCTCCTAGGTGACCCCACCCGCCAATGAACTCATTGAGTTGATCTCTGTGGACATGGAATGCCCTAGATACCATCAAACCTGTTCCCCGGAGACCAGACAAAATTATTACAGCCCCAGAGGGCAAACAGTTCTAGACGAAAGGTGTACCTGTAGATGCCATGGCTGTGGTGGCAGCCACCAGAAAAGAACTTGCCAAAGAAAGTTCTATCCATCCTCCTAACAAAGAGCCCAGGATGATAGATAGATTCGGGAAGCATGTGTATGCTCTAAGGTCCCTGAATAACCTTTCTCATTTCACAAGACTGCAAAGGGATTTGATCAGTGAGCTATCAAATACCCTTTCAGGAACCGTGTCTGATGTGCTGCTTCTCATCTGTTCACCCTACAAATATCTAACTCTGAGGCATATCTCCCATGTAGTCCAAGGAACACATAAAGCAGAGGGTTCAGGCATATCCATAAGGAGACATCCCTGGATGTGCATATGTGAGTTTGTGGAGCCCTTCAAGTCTTCGTTTGTCAGTGCTGTCGTTGACGTCAGTTCTTTGTTCAGCCCTAAAGTAAAAGATGCATTGTCCAGGTGTGAGAAAGATAGGAAGATCCTGTCTGCCATGGGCATACATTTTTCCACTCCTCAGATACTTTTCTGCAGGAAGCAGATAAGTAGTGGAAAGATGTGGTTCAAGAAATCACAAGGATCCTTTCAGAACACATGTGGAAGTAGTCCACCTAGGGGCAGTGGGCAGAACTGTAATGAAAGATACAACCCTCATGGCAAAGGAAGCCTGCAAAGTCAAGGGTCTAGAGATAGGCCCTTCCAGTGCTCCTGAATGGAGGCCCAATTGTTCTACTCTGTAGGCAGTCGGAAATCGATTGTCTGTGCACCAGAGAGCATAGCTAGAAATAACATCCGATACATGGGTGCAGAGGATCATTTCCAGAGGATACTTTACATGATCCTAAAATTCATCCCAGGGGTTCCACCTATGTCCCTCATTAACAGGGGTGACAGGTGTTAACTGATGTTTATTTTTGGGGATAAACTCTTGGCTAGGCTTGTAAGGGCCCCAGGGCCATTAGCCTAGTAACATCCTGTGATCCTACCCTTTTCCCTTCCTCCTCCCCAAAACAAAAAAATCATAGGTGTTCCACCCAGTCAGAGGGATCAGGCAGCCATTCAAGTTCAAAGGCTGCTAGAAAGAGTGTCATCCAAGAGGTCCCCCCCAGACCAGAGAGAATCCAGAACTTACTCAATGTTTTTTTTAGTGTAACCAATTGTGGATCTCAGCAAAGTAAAAAAAAAAAAAAATCAGTTTGAAGCAGCAAGATGTTCTTCGTGTTTCACTGTTGCAGACCTCACATTTGGGTTATCCCTGCCAGGGTAGCCCTCACTCAGTCGGCCCGAATACCAAAGGCTTAGTGTTTCTGCGTCAGTTGCTGTCGCTCTAGGACTGACATCAGGTCGACAGTGGTATAAAAACAGGCAGCCGACACCATTACATCAGTCTTTTTTGCTGAGGAGCCCGAAGCAGAAGCAGTTTGCATGAGTGCTGGTCAGCCGCTACCAGAGTTTTTCATTTCCGAATTGAAGATGAAGTCTTCTAAAGCTGAGTACCCCGTTGGGGATCCTTTTTTCTTGCTCTAACGGACGTCAGAAAAAGTTAACGATCGTCTCTCCTGTGGAAAGCAAATACCACACCGAGACTTTCATTCCTACTGCGTCACTTGTTTAGGCCCAGACCAAGATGTCCCCTGCTGTTGCTTTTGTGCCTTGTTCAATGCCAGAACTATTCATCGTCAGGACCTTATTGTACCTAGATATTTTCACTTTCAGTCCTCGACTTCCAATATGGCTTCTTTAAGCCATCTGACAATCCATCTTCCAAAAAAACTTATGGATAAAGACAGAGACAGACCACACAGGTCCAAAACTGCTGACATCAGTTCTCTGGTCCTCATTGAGGCTCTTTTGCAGCCCCTGATTCACACTTCTGTGGATTCGCAGGCCGCTACCAAGACCCTTTTGGAGTCCAGTATGCCGCGAGACTCTTTTTCGACTAAGGATCCTCCGGATGTCTCTACCTTGGATGGGTCCGGAGCCCCTGAGCAGGCACTGGCATCCGAGGAAGTACTTCGCACTACTGATTCCTGACACAGACGGACGACTTTTTGCATCTACAGTTCTTTCGAAAACTACCTTGTTTCTAAGGCCCAGGGTATGAACCACACCCAAAAAAACGACGACCCAAGCTCAGACCCCCCTTCTTCCTTGCCTCAGTCTCAAATGCTTAAAATGGCAGAAGACCTTATAATGCTTATCAGGGAAAGCCAGACTACCCCATCCAAAAGAAAAAGAGGCTTGTCCCCAGTAGTTTTATCTGAACAGGAGTCCGATGACTCTGATGCATTTGAGTATGAAGATATGCAACCCCTCTCTGCTTATGAGGATTCTGATGCAGAGGAATCCATCCCTTCAGCCTCTCCACCCGAGGACTTTTCCTGTGGGGAATCCCTACATACTTTAAGGGAGCATTTCCATTGGGAATGTCAGGACAACCCTCAGTCAAGAAAGAGACTCAGGGAATTCTTAGATCATCCACAGCACAGATCTCTGGCCATTCCTCCTGTCCTGGATGTTGTGGATGATATTTTTATGGAATCCAGTCTGATCCCTGACACCCTCCCTCCTGCTCCCAGCAAACCTGGCAGGTGTACTATAGAGTCCCTGACTCTCACAAATTTATTTTCAAAAATCCTACTGCAGACCCTGAGGTCATCTCTCAAGGACCTAAAGGAATCAAAGCAACTTCAGCTAAGAATCCCACCCCCTCAGATAGGGATTCCCGAGCATTAGACAGATGGGGGATAAAAGTATACATCTCTGTTATTCTTGCTATTAGAGCATTGAATTGTCAGTTCCATATGCTGAAATATCAGCAACATACCATGGAACTCCTCAAACAAAAATTATCTTCTTTCCCTGCTTGTGCAGATAATAAAGAGTTACAAGAGTTAATGCATTCTGCAAGTAAAGTAACTAAGCACACCTTACAATGTGGTTTTGACACCCTAAAAGCATCTTGCAGGGCAGCAGTTACTGGTTCTATACTTAGAAGACATGCTTGGCTTAAGGAACAGACCTTGCCAGACCATATCAAATCTAAATTATTGGACGCACCCTAGCACAAAGACTACTTATTTGGCACCAAGGCAGAAGAGGTCCTAAAAAAGATGGAAGAAAAAGCTAAATCTATGCAGACAGACTTCTTACAGGTCCAGCCACTGAGGTTCAGTAGGCATTGCCCCTCCAAACACTAGTCCTTTCCTGCCCCCCCCCCCAGGCCAGCTTAGCCCAGACCCAGGGGAAGCAGGCCCCCCCAGAAAACAGCCCCAGGGAATGCAGTGATCTAAGCAATGGAGTTTCTCCTCTTCAAAACCAGGGAGTGCAAAGTCACCCCCTTATGGTAAGAGCTCACAATGACTTTACACCTCCACCCCCTCCCTCTGCCCACCTGCACTTGCCCATAGAAGGAAAACTCTCCTTCCACGCAAGCAACTGGGCCACCATTACCAACGACCGCTGGGTCCTCAACATAGTGTCCCAGGGATACAAATTTTATTTTCACACTCTGCCAAACCCAAAAAAGGGTTCCCAGATCTTCCCCCAAACCAGTGAGCAGAGGCCAAAAAGCGAGTCCTTTCCCTCCTCTCTATGAAGGCACTAGAGCATGTTCCTGCAGAACAGACAGGCCAAGGTTTCCACTTCAGACTCTTCCTGGTACCCAGACAAGAGGGCACATGGCACCCCATCCTCGACCTATCCATTCTAAACACCTTTCTGGTGATACCAAATTTTAAAATGCTTACCCTCCAGCAGCTTCTTCCCATGCTTTCCAAGGATGCTAGGTTACCCACCCTAGACCTAAAAGAGGCCTACCTACATATCCCAATCAGGGAATCATGCAGGAAATGCCTACATTTCAGAGCAGGATTACTGCACTTTCAGTTCTTTGCACTTCTTTTTGGCTTATCCAGTGCTCCCAGAGTTTTCACAAAATGTCTGGCTCCCGGCATTGCTTTTTGCAGGCAAAGAAATATTCAAAATTACCCATACTTAGACGACTTCCTGATTCAGGCAGACAGAAAAAGCTGTTAAAGCACCTGACCTTTGTAAAGGACCTGCTGACCTCCCTGGAGTATACTATTTACGAAAATAAATCAAAACTAGTACACACACAAACAATTGTATTCCTGGGAGCAAGCCTGGGCACAGCATCCCAGATGGCATTCCTTACACCAGAAAAACAAACCTACCTGACAACCTAGTTCTCTCAACTAGCCACCAGGAACCAGGTATCCACAAGGAAAATCCTGCAAGCTCTAGGGTTCATGGCATCTTGCATTCTACTCATTCCATATGCCAAACTGCATATGAGAAAACTACAATGGTACCTAAAAAGCCTTTGGTGTCAGCACTCTCAAGACCTGAAAACTCTTATACCAATGATACCTTGTCTAAGGAAAGATTTTCTTTGGTGGGCAGCATACTACCACAACAAAGGACTTCCCTTTTCAAAACCCCACACTGCCCAGACCCTCACCACAGATGCATCAGACTATGCCTGTGGTGCACACCTGGACGACGGGTGCATTCAGGGCCAATGGAGTCCCAATCAACTACATTTGCACATCAGCCAAAAAGGGACATTAGCTGACAGCTTTCAGACCCCTACTCTCCCTGGGGCATTTGCTGATCAAAACAGACAACACCACAGTGATGTGGTACATCAACAAGCAGGGAAGAACTCACTGATGTCCATCGTGTTTTACTGTTGCAGTCATTACACTTGGGTTATCCTGCTGGCATGCTACCCGCAGTCAGCCTGAATTCCAAAGTCCTGGTCCGGCATCGGTTGACGTCACCTCTTTCCTGACGTCAGTGCGCCAGGGGTATATAAGATGCAGCCGACGTCATTTTCTTCAGTCTTTCTTGCCATGTGGTGCCCGAAGCAAAAGCAGTTCGCAAGTGCCGGTCGGCCGACTCCTGAGATTTTAGAAATTGAATTTCAGATCCAAAGTCTTCAATAAAGCTAAGTACCCCATTGGGGAAACTTTTTCTTGCTCCAGACCGATGTCAGTAAAAGTTAACAATTGTATTTCTTGTGGAAAGTAAATACCTCATAAGGATTTTTATTCTTACTGTATTCCTTGCCTAGGCCCTGACCATGACATTGCTAGTTGTCGGTTTTGTGCTAGATTCAACCAATGCACTATTAAGCGTCGGTTCGATTTTGCTTTACATTACTTCGGCCGAAGGTTTAACTATATAATGCCGTCAGAACAACCGACGACTGGAGTTCATAATAAGTGCAAGGACAAAGAAAAGGACAGGCATCCGAGGTCCAAAACTGACGACGAAGCCTCTTCTAGGCCAGTCGCCGGTTCTCAGTGAGGTGCTTTCGCAGCCCCTGACACCCGCTACCTCAGAGCCACAGGCCACCTCCGACTCCCACGTGGAGACAACTAGGCCTCTGGAAACTCAAGGTATTGGGCCTACGGAAACTATTCCCTCAGATGGGTCCGGAGCCGCTGAGCATTCATCGGCTTCTGAGGGTGTTTTCAGACCTACACAACTTACTATCAAGACCACTTCAGCAGCCAAGGCAAAGTCTAAAACACCTTTAAAGACAAAGAAACAAGTACAGCATTCTCCTGGACAGTCATCCATGCCTAAGAAACAGATGCTTAAAATGTCCGAGGACCTAATTACTTTGATCAGGGGTTCCCATTCCCCTCCTGATAAAAGGCCTAGGCAAGACACTGACTATGACTCCTCTGACCAGGTTTCTATTTCTTCTGATTCCTCTTCAGAACAGGGATATTCTTTTCCTCCCTGTGAAGACTCTGATGCTGAAGAATCTATCCCTTCAGCCTCTCCTACTGAGGACTACTCTTTTGGGAAAACCCTGCACACCATGAGGGAGCATTTCCATTGTGAGAGCCAGGATTATTCAGAATCCAAGAAAAGGCTCACAGACTTTCTTTTATTGCCTCAGCACAGACCTCTTGCTATCCCTCCTGTGCTAGATATTGTTGATGTATTTTCTGAATCCAGTTTGTCTCCTGATTCTTTACCCCCTGCCACCAGTTAAGCCAGATAGGTACTACAGGGTTCCAGATTCACATAAATTTCTTTATAAAAGCCCTGCTGCTGATCCAGAAACAATTTCTCAGGGTCCCAAAGGGGTCAAGGCTTCCACTGCAAAAAACCCTGTTCCCTCTGATAGGGATTCTATAGCACTGGACAGATGGGGGGGGGAAAGTTTACACCTCTGCTACTTTAGCTGTAAGGGCTTTAAACTGCCAGTTTCACATGCTTACATATCAACAATGCCTAATGTCTCTGCTAAAACAGAAAATGCTGACAAGCGCTGAATGTCCTGAAAACAAGGAAATGCAGGATTTATTGCATGCAGCTGAACAAGTGGGAAAGCATAATTTGCAATGTGGTTTTGATGCACTAGAGGTTTCTTGCAGAGCCGCAGTAACAGGTTCTGTCATTCAAAGGCATGCTTGGTTAAAGGAACAGAGTTTACCTGATCATGTTAAAGCAAAATTATTGGATGCTCCATTACAGCATGATACTTTGTTTGGTGTTAAGGCAGAAGAGGTGTTAAGGAAAATGGAGGGTAAAGCAAAATCAATGCAGACAGTAAAGGATTTCTTACAGGTTCAGCCACCCAGATTTAGCAGGAACTGGCCTTCTAAAAATTGGTCCTTTCCAGTGTCAGACAGGCCACAAAGAGGCAGATACAGATGTCCAAGAGGCAGATCTCAGCCCCAAGGCTCATACAGACCTAAACAAATGGGGTGTTTCAGCCTCCAAAGGCGGAGAAGACAAATCACAACCATATAGGAAACAGTCCCAATGACTTCCCTCTACCAATACCAAGCACTTACCTTTTGGCAGCACCCTTAGAGGGAAAACTAGCACTTTTCTCACAAAATTGGCACATGATCACCCAGGACAAATGGGTTACTGAATATTGTTTCTCAGGGTTACAGGTTCCACTTTCACACCCTCCCAAGGGCAAAAGGTATGCCAGACCCTGCCACACAATCAATGGGCAGAGGCACAAAAGCAAATTTCTGCTCTCATGGACAATGAGGGCTATTCAAAAAGTACCACAGCAGGAGCAGGGGCAAGGATTTTACTCAAGACTTTTCTTGGTACCCAGAAAGGACGAAGCCTGGAGACCATTACTGGACCTGTCTACTCTAAATACTTTCCTGGACGTTCCAAAATTCAAAATGTTGACACTGCAGCAACTTCTACCCATGCTGGGCAAGAAGGCTTGGCTCATTACTTTGGACCTCAAAGAGGCATACCTGCTTGTCCCAATCAGACAATCTTGCAGAAGATACCTCAGATTCATAGCTGGCTCAATGCACTAACAATTCTCTGCATTGCCCTTTGGCTTATCTACTGCGCCCAGGGTCTTTACAAAATGCCTGGCACCAGTAATTGCATTTTGTAGACAAAAAATAATTCAAATATATCCCTACTTTGGACGACTGCCTTATTCAAGCAGAGAGCAAAGACATTCTACTACAGCATATGGCGTTTGTAAAATGATTACTAATTTGCCTAGGGTACACAGTAAACGAAAAGAAGTCAAAACTAGTGCCCTCTCAAGAGATATTCCTGGGTGCAAGCTTAAATACAACTGCCCAGATGGCTTATCTCATGCCAGACAAACAAAGGCAACTGACCCATTACTTCCAAATGATGGCTTCATGGCATCCTGCTAATTCCATATGAAAGACTGCATATGAGGAAGCTACAATGGTATCTAAAAAGTGTTTGGACTCAACATTGCCAAAGCCTGGAAACAATAATTACTCTCATTCCCTGCCTGCAACAAGAGTTTTGATGGTGGGCACTGGCCTGTCACCACAACAAGGGACAGCCTTTCACTTTATCCACAGCCAGGCAGACACTAACAACAGATGCATCGGATTATGCCTGGGGGGCACACATGGCGGGAAAATGTATTCAGGGCACATGGCCCGCAGACCAAATGCATCTTCATATCAATCAAATAGAGATGCTAGTTGTACAGAATGCCCTGACCGCCTTCAAGGATCGACTTCATCCAGGAAAACTTTTGCTTAAGACGGACAATACTATAGTCATGTGGTACATAAGCAAGGGGGCACGCATTCCTACCCCCTCTGCAGGCAAGCCATGACTTTGTGGAACACAGCATTGATCTATCAAGTACATCTGCAGGCACAATTCCTCCCAGGGAAGAAAAATACTCTGGTAGACAAACTAAGTAGATACCTCATGGACCCTCACAAGTGGAAACTAGATCCACAAGTCTTCAGCATAACAAGGAAATGGGGATGCCCAGACATAGATCTTTTTGCCTCCCCTCACAACTGCCAACTACAGAAATTCTACACAAGGACTTATCACACTCAAGCATGGAAGGTGGATGCTCTATCATTCAGCTGGAAAACCCTAACAGTTTATGCCTTTCCTCCACTGCCTCTCCTCCCCAAGGTACTCCTAAAGGTCAGTCAAGAGAAGCCAAAAATGATTCTTATTGCCACAGGCTGGCCACGCCAGCACTGGCACCCAATCCTAAAGAGCTTGTCTCAAGGCCCAGCCTGGACTTTACCTCACATTCCTCATCTTCTGACCCAACAAAACAATCAGATGCTGCACAGCCAACTCAGAACCCTAAATCCGGCTGCATGGTGAATAATATAACCACTCAGAACACACCTCTCTCTAAAGCAGTTATGGATGTCATTTTGGAAGCCAGAAGGCCCAGCACCAGAAAATCTTATGCAGAAAAATGGAAGAGATTCTGTGCTTGGAACCAGGCACAAGGACTTGAACCGCTTGTTCCAAATATTCCTCAGATTTTGCAATATCTAACTGAGACGCTGGACAAAGGCCTATCTTTCTCATCAATTAAGATCCATGCCTCTTCCATTTCAGCTCATTATAATACGGAACCTCCTATTTTTTCACATCCACTGCTAAGACAGTACCTCAGAGGGGCCAAAAACATAAGACCCCCAAGGAGAGCACCGATACCTACATGGGACCTCAACTTTGTCTTGGAAAAGCTCACACTGACTCCTTTTGAGCCAGCCAGTACAGCTGAGATAAAATTCTTATCATGGAAAACTGCTCTGCTCCTAGCAATAACTTCAGCAAGAAGAGTCTCAGAGTTATAGGCATTAATGGCAGTGGAACCTTTTATCATTTTCCATCCGGACAGGGTTTCTCTAAGGACAAACCCAACATTTATGCCAAAGGTAGTATCCAGTGTGGCTCTTAACCAAACCATTCATTTGCCAACTTTTTATCCAAATCCCCAGAATAAAGGGGAGAGACTTCAGCACTCTATGGACGTACACAGGCAGCTACGCTTCTGCTTGGACAAAACTAAAGCTTTCAGAAAGACTGAGCAACTTTTTGGGGCATATGCTGCAGGATCACAAGGAAAGGCCATTTCAAAGCAGACTATTTCAAAATGGATAGGACATTGCATTCGTTTCTGCTATGCACAGCATGGCAAATCAGTGCCTAAGAATATTAGGCCGCATTCTACCAGGGCAGCAGCCACATCAGCAGCCTTTCTCAGAGGAGTACCAACCAAGGAAATTTTGGAGGCTGCAACTTGGAGTTCAGTGCACACTTTTACCAAGCACTACCACTTACCTCTTTACTCTAAATCCAGAGCAGGCTTTGCCACTGCAGATGTTCTTCGTCTTCCATTGCTGCAGTCCTGACTATTGGGTATAGTCCGCGTCCAGTCGGCCCGAATACCAGAGTATAAGGCTGACGTCGGTCAGGGCGCATTAGACTGACGTCAGTACGTCAGGGTACTAATGCGCATGACCGACGTCATATCCTCAGTCTTTTTTGCCGCATGGTCCGATGCAGAAGCAGTTTTGCGAGTGCAGGTTGGCGTACTGAAATATTTCCGAAACCGGAGTTTCAGACCGAAACAGAGTTGGCTAAGTACCCCGTTGGGGAACATTTTGGTTTTTTCTTGCCTCAGTATTTTACCGGATGTCAGAAAAAGTGAATAACTGTATTTCTTGTGGGAAACAGATACCTCATAGGGATTATCATACCTTGTGTATACCTTGTTTAGGGCCTGAGCACGACGTTGTTGGTTGCCGCTCTTGTGCTAGGTTTAACAAACGCACTATTAAGAGGAGGTTAGACTGTGCCAGGTTAGTGTTTGGGAAGCGTTGCAATTATAAAATGCCGCCGGATGCTCCGACGCCCGCCTCCAAGAAGCGCAAGGATAAAACAGTGAAGCCTAGGGTTGAGGAACCGGCAGTCCCGGACGTCGGTTCTTTAGAAGGCTCAGTGGAGCCGGAGGTTTTGCCAGGAGTTTCCATGGAGTCCCAGGCAGAAACTATACTCTTACAGGATGTGCCTTCTCAGGAGGTAGGCCAGGCTGAGGGGGCTTCTCCGGTGACTGTTCTTCCCTCTCTTCCCAAGGTAGTTAGGGCCTCTCCATCTGTTGCCAAAACTTCTTTGAGAGGTAGGCCTACTTCAGCTTCAGTGGGGGCTTCTCCTAGCATTTCGGGTTCTGTACCTAAGAAACATATGCTTAAAATGGCAGAAGATTTGATTACTATGATTAGGGGTTCTATGCCTCCGCCTGATAAGAGGCCTAGGGTGGAACCGGAGTTTGATAGTTTTGAACAGTGTTCAGAGGCTTCAGAATCTTCTGTGGAAGATATACAGGAGTATCCTACTTATTCTGATTCTGATGTGGATGATTCCACTCCTACAGCTTCTCCACCTGAGGATTTCTCATTTTCAGAGACTTTGCATTCCATGAGGGAGCACTTTAAATGGGAAGGCCAGGATTACTCTGACTCCAGGAAAAGGCTTAGGGAGTTCTTGTTTTACCCCAGCATAGGCCTTTAGCTATTCCTCCTGTGTTGAATGTGGTGGAAGATGTTTTGCAGAGGCTTCCCTGAACCCTGACTCTTTGCCTCCTGCTCCTGTTAAGCCTGATAGGTATTATAGGGTGCCCAAGCTCATAAATATTTGTTTAAGAGTCCTAGGGCGGACCCAGAAACTATTTCTCAAGGGCCTAAGGTGTAAAGGCTTCTGTGGTTAAAAATCCTGTTCCCACTGATAAAGAGGCAAGGGCTTTGGATAGGTGGGGAAAGAAAGTGTATACTTCTTCCACTCTAGCCATGAGAGCTTTGAATTGTCAGTTTCACATGCTAAAATATCAGAATCATCTCCTTTCACAATTGAAATCTAAGGTGGATGCTTTGGCGGAAGGTATTGAGTGTAAAGAGTTGCTGGATTTGGTTCATGTGTCTGAACAAGTGGGTAAGCATTCTTTGCAATGTGGTTTTGATGCTGTACAGGCCTCCTCGAGGGTGGCTGCTACCAGTTCTGTTCTTCGCAGGCATGCCTGGTTGAAGGATCAGAATTTAGCTGAGCATTTTAAGACAAGGATTTTGGATGCTCCTTTACAGTCTGATGTGTTGTTTGGTTCGCCTGTGGAAGCAGTTTTAAAGAAAATGGAGGACAAAGCTAAGTCTATGCAAACTGTTAAAGATTTTTTGCAGGTGCAGCCACCGAAGTTTAGTAGAAATTGGCCTGCTAAGGGGTGGACTTATCCTGCTTATGATTCTCAGTCTAGGGGTAGGTCTAGACGTGGTAGGGGCAGGGCTCAAGGTTCTTTTAGGCCTAGAACTGGGAGTTCACCTGCTCAGACTTCTGGTGAGGGCAGGGGTCAGTCCTTTCGTAAACAGACCCAATGACCTGTCTTTTCAGCTGCCAGCAGATTCACGTTTGGCAGCTCCTTTGGGAGGAAGACTGTCTCTTTTCAAAGAAAATTGGGATTTAATTACTCAAGACAAATGGGTGTTGGATATCATTCACCACGGTTACAGATTTTATTTCCATACAATGCCCCCTTTCAAAGGCATGCCAGACGTTCCTCCTCAACAAAGAAAAGAGGCTCACAAGCAAGTTTTACAGTTACTTCACATAGGGGCCATTCAGCCAGTCCCTGTATCAGAAAGGGGCCTAGGATTTTATTCTCGCCTGTTCCTTGTACCAAAGAAGGGAAACATGTGGAGACCAATTTTGGATTTATCTATCCTCAACACTTATCTGGACATTCCCAAGTTCAAGATGTTGACGTTACAACAGCTTTTACCTCTGCTGGGCAAAAATCACTGGATGGTAACTTTAGATCTCAAAGAAGCTTACCTTCATGTGCCTATAAGGCTAAGTTGCAGGAAATATCTGCGGTTTCGAACTGGAAATTCTCATTATCAGTTCTCTGCATTGCCCTTTGGCTTATCTACTGCGCCAGAGTGTTCACAAAGGTTCTGGCTCCAGTGATAGCTTACTTCAGGCTTCAAGGAATTCAAATCTATCCTTACTTGGACGACTGCCTGATTCTGGCTCAAGAAAGGGAAGTTCTTCTACAGCACCTGGAATATGTTATCGCAGTGCTAAGATGCCTAGGGTATTCTGTGAACGAAATAAAGTCCAGTCTAGTACCCTCTCAAGACATGTGCTTTCTGGGTGTGAGACTGAATACAGCAGCCCAGATGGCCTTTTAACCCCGGACAAACAAAAGAGTCTGTCACTTTACTTCCATCAACTATCTCATCAGTCCGTGCTGACTGCAAGGACAGTCCTTCAAGCATTAGGGTTCATGGCATCTTGTATTCTGGTGCTTCCCAATGCCAAACTGCATATGAGGAAGTTACAATGGTATCTCAAAATGTATGGACACAGCACTGCCAGGATTTGGACACTGTCATTCCAATAATACCTTGCCTTCAAAAAGAATTCTTGTGGTGGGCTCAGGAATGTCACCTAAACAAGGGACTCTCTGTGACCCGGCCAGAGGCAAGTCAGATCTTAACGACAGATGCCTCGGACATTGCTTGGGGAGCTCATCTAAATGGAAAGTGGATACAAGACAAGTGGCCTGCCAGACTACAGCATCTACATATCAACATGAAAGAGATGTTAGCAGTCCAGTTTGCATTAATGGCTTTCAAGGAGTTACTTCTTCCAGGGCAGGTGTTGATTCTAACAGACAACACAACTGTCATGTGGTACATCAACAAGCAAGGGGAACACATTCTTATCCTCTATGCAGGCAAGCAATGATTTTATGGGAGACTGCGCTAAGCCTGCAACTAACTCTTCAGGCAAGGTTTCTGCCAGGAGCACAGAACTCCTTAGCAGATGTGTTAAGCAGACAAATCATGGATCCCCACGAGTGGAAACTGGATCTTCATGTATTTCAGAAACTGACAGTGTCATGGGGAACTCCAGACATAGATCTGTTCGCTTCTCCACTAAACCACCAGCTGCCAAAGTATTGCACAAAGGGGTTTCATCACACGGCTTGGAAAGTGGATGCTCTGTCTTTCAGTTGGAAAAACCTTCATGTGTATGCCTTTCCACCTCTACCTCTTCTTCCAAAGGTACTGTTAAAGGTCAGACAAGACAGGCCAAGGATGATTTTGATAGCTCCAGATTGGCCTCGCAACACTGGTACCCTCTACTACGGAGTCTGGTAAAGAAGCCTCCATGGCCTTTACCTCTGATTCCTCATCTGTTATCTCAGAAGGACGGTCATCTGCTCAATGTCAAGCTACACTCTCTTCATCTAACAGCTTGGCATATTCTGTGTTGAAACACAGCAGGTCTCAACTTCCTCAACAAGTTTTAAATGTGATTATGGAAGCTAGAAGACCTAGTACAAGGAAAGTGTATGCAGAAAAATGGAAGAGATTTTTATTTTGGAGTACAGCAAAGAATTTGGAGATTTCTGAGCCTAATTTGAGTGTGGCTCTTCAATATCTTACTGAATTATTGGACAAAGGTTTGTCCTTCTCTTCCATAAAGATTCATGCTGCAGCAATTTCAGCTCACTATGATTGTGACCCACCTTTGTTTTCGCATCCTTTGTTCAAGCAGTTTCTTAGAGGGGCAAAGAATATAAGACCCCCACGTAGAGCTCCTACTCCTGCTTGGGATCTCAATTTTGTGTTGGAAAAACTTACTCTACAACCGTTTGAGCCTGCAGCTACTGCTGAATTGAAATACTTGTCATGGAAGACTGCTTTTCTGCTGGCTATTACTTCTGCAAGAAGGGTGTCTGAGTTGCAGGCCCTTATGGCAGTAGAGCCCTTTTTGATTTTCCATAAGGATAGGGTATCTTTACGTACTAATCCTTCTTTTATGCCTAAGGTGGTTTCTAGTGTGGCTTTAAACCAAACTATTCATTTGCCTACGTTTTTTGCAGACCCTCAAAATAAAGGGGAAAAGATTTTGCACACTTTAGATGTACACAGGCAATTGCGTTATTATTTAAGCAGGACTAAGGATTTTAGGCAGTCTCAGCAGTTGTTTGTTTCTTTTGCTTTGAGTTCTCAGGGCAAGCCTGTGTCAAAACAAACTATTTCTAGGTGGATTGGCTTTTGCATTGCATTTTGTTATTCCCATCATGGCAAGGAGATTCCAGCTGGGATTAGGCCTCATTCCACTAGGGCTACTGCCACTTCAACAGCATTTCTAAGGGGGGTGGCAACTAAGGATATTTTGGAAGCAGCTACTTGGAGTTCAGTGCATACTTTCTCTAAGCATTACCACCTTCCTATCTACTCTAAGTCTAGGGCTGGTTTTGCCACAGCTGTTTTACAAGGCATGTTGTCAGCTCCTACTTCTTTATAATTTGCCAGCCTCCCTTACCTCTGCTTTGGGATTCTACCCAATAGTCAGGACTGCAGCAATGGAAGACGAAGAACATAGTACAGTTTTGTACCTACCATAAATGTAGATGTTCGAGGATTCCATTGCTGCAGTCCAATTTACCCTCCCTCCTTCCCCTCTGTATTTAGGGGTGGTTGTGTAGGTGAGTTTACATGCTTATGTTTTTGTATATATTGTTGTATATATTGTACATGTTTTTGGTGCAGGTTTTTTGGGGACTTGTCTTTTTAGGGTCTTCTGACATCTGGGGCAAGAAAAGACTGAGGATATGACGTCGGTCATGCGCATTAGTACCCTGACGTACTGACGTCAGTCTAATGCGCCCTGACCGACGTCAGCCTTATACTCTGGTATTCGGGCCGACTGGACGCGGACTATACCCAATAGTCAGGACTGCAGCAATGGAATCCTCGAACATCTACATTTATGGTAGGTACAAAACTGTACTTTCTGCAGGGCCTCATAGCCACTCCCAATCCTATTTAGACCCAGCCGCCCAACCTCAGCTTTGGGATTCAACCCAAGTGTAATGACTGCAACATTGAAACACGATGAACATAGTATAGTTTTGTACTTATCATAAATGTAGATGTTCGAGTGTATTCACTGTTGCAGTCCAGGTTACCCACCCACCATCCTCCTTTCTTTGCTGGGACTTATCTGTACTTCTCTATCCTATACGACCTATGTGGTGTGTTTTCTTGTAGATGAAGGTATTGTTTATTTTTGTATGTTTTATAAGCAATGTGTATAGCCTACCTTCTTGGGGGCACCTGACATCTGGGGCAAGAAAAACTGAAGAAAATGGCGTTGGCTGCATCTTGTATACCCCTGGCGCACTGACGTCGGGGAAGAGGCGACAGCAACCAACACCGACCAGGACTTTGGAATTCAGGCCGACTGCGGGTAGCCTGTCAGCAGGATAACCCAAGTGTAATGACTGCAACAGTGAATACACTCAAACATCTACATTTATGGTAGGTACACAACTGTACTTCATTCTCTGTGCAGACTCGCCATGACCCTTTGGCACACGGCCACAGCCATGTAACTACACCTGTTAGCACAATTCCTGCCAGGCTCTCTCAGCACTCTGGCAGACAACCTAAGTAGAAACCTGCTAGACCCATACAAGTGGCAGCTAGACCAAAGAAGCTTCACCCTTGTAACCCAGAAATGGGGCACCCCCGAAGGTAGTCCTCTTTGCCTCCCCCTCCAGTCATCAGCTCAGCAAATTCTGCACCAGGGAACTTCACAGCAAGGACTGGAAAGTGGATGCTTTATCCTTCCAGTGGGTAAACCTCTCGGTCTATGCATTTCCCCCTGTACCACTCATTTCAAGGGTACTGCTCAAAATAAGGGGGAAAAACCGAGGACAGTCCTCATTGCCCCAGACTGGCCATGGCAGCACTGGTACCCACTGCTGTGCAGCCTGCCACCCCTGCCACCATGGCACCTACCTCAGATCCCAACACTCCTGACCCAGAGGAATGGAGGATCCATGCATCCCCAATTGCAGACCCTCAGTCTGGCAGCCTGGCTTATTCCCTGACCTCTCCTCAAGCTGCCAGTCTAAGCAGACAAGTTCTGGATGTTATACGTGAGGCCAGATGCCCCAGCACTAGAAAGTCTTATGCTGACAAGTGGAAAAGGTTTTGCACCTGGATCTAAGCTAAGGGAGCTGGAACGGCACAGCCCACCCTACCTCTCCTCCTGGATTACCTGGCGGACCTACTACTCAAGAGACTATCCTCTTCTATTAAAATTCATGCCTCTGCCATGTCTGCTCATTTCAGCACAGAGCCACCTTTTTTCTCGCACCCCCTCATCAAACAGTTCCTAAGAGGGGCTAACATCATGAGGCCACCCAGAAGAGCTCCTACCCATTTGAACCTGCAGCTTCAGCAGAGTTAAAATTTCTCTCTTGGAAGACAGCCTTGCTTCTGGCCATCACTTCAGCTAGAAGAGTATCAGAGCTTACAAGCACTTATGGCTGTAGAGCCATTCATCATTTTCCATGTTAACAGAGTCTCTCTCAGGACTTAACCCATCCTTCATGCAAAAAGTGGTGTCCAGTGTGGCTCTCAACCAATCCATTCATTTGCCCACCTTTTTCTCTAACCCACAAAACAAGGGGGAAAGGATTATACACTCTCAAGATGTGCACAGACACCTCTGATTATACTTACACAGGACTAAATCTTTTAATCATATACTGACACAACTGTGGATTCTGGATCCAATTCCAGACCTCCTGTCTCACCCACCAGGCATGATTCAACGAGACATTTCAAACCTCAAGCTGACTGGCTTGGCTTCTTCAGTTCCATTAATAGCAAGACAACCTATGCTCTCTTCTCTAGTCTGTCACATTCTGTTATTCACTCATAAACCATCTATACATAAACTATACTCTAGTAAATGGAAGAGATTTGTTTTCTGGGCACAGCAGAATGACCTGGGCCCATTCTCGGCTCCTATTCATAGAACCCTTGAGTTCTTGACCCAATTGTTCAAGGATGGAGCAGCAGCTTCTACAATAAAATTACAAGTAGCTGCAATTTCCAATTTTCACACTGGATAGCAAGCAACTTCAGTTGCTTCACACAAACTATGTAAAGTTTTCTAATGAGAACTCTTTTGCTTAAACCTTTTTATGAAGAGCCTACTCCTCCTTGAGACCGGAATTGGATGCTGCAAAAATTATACAATACAATCCCCCTTTAAACCAGCAGCTACATGTGATCCCAAGTTGCTCTCTTGGAAAACTATTTTTTTTGTAACCATAACTTATGCTTGAAGAATTTCAAAGATTCAAGCCTTGTCCTCTCAACCACCATATTTGATCTTTCATAAAGAGAGTGTTTTGTTACATACTAACCATCTTTTTTGTCTAAAATAGTCTTTAGAAAACAGTATCAGTCAGTCCTTTAATTTACCAGTGTTCTTTTCAAAGTTTTCAAATAAAGGTGAATATCTGCTGCATTTATTAGATGTTCACAGGCAATTACATTTTTACCTTCATAGAACAAAACCCATAAGGAAATCTGACCAACTTTTTATCTCCTTTTCAGATGTAAAACTGTGAAATCCAGTGACCAAAGTGACATTGGCAAGATGGATCACAGATTGTATTTCTTACATTTACAAGAAACGGGGTCTGAAATTGTCAGTCTTTGCGAGCTTATTCAACCAGAGCATGGCAGGTTCATCAGTATTTCAGCCAAGAGCGTCCATGGATGATATATGTGCAGCTGCTACTTGGGCTACTCCCCATACCTTTATCACTCATTACAAATTGGATTTGACCTCCAGGGGAAGAGCTTCATTTGGTTCTGTAGTACTGAGGAACATCCTTCCATGACTCAACCCAGGGTATAAGGTAGCTGGAGGCTCTGTCCCACAAGTTTGAGGATAGAATGAAAATTGACAGCATCAGATAAAAAGGTTATCATCATAATGTTCCATATGTGTTCTCCATTTTCATTCTTCCTGAAACAACCCACCCTCCATCCCCTGACCTTGCTACTCCTGTAAGAGCAAATGGTCCTAAGGTGTCATTTCCCTGTACTGAACTCCAGAACGAGTCTCACTTTCTGTTGGTATATTTGTGTATTTCATCTGTCTAGCAGCAAACAAGATATGAGGTAAGTTAAAAGGGTGCATTATGGGTAAGGGAAGAGCTCGCAAGCTTTTTATGGGTTGCCATGATGAGCTATTGCAATGTCCAAGTCAGATCCAAGGTTTGAATCCGAACCCACAGGTTTGAGAAAGAATGACAATGGACAGCACAGAACGTTATAGTGAGTACATAACTTCTTTCTTCTTAGCATTTGAGTTGCTTTGCAAATTATTCTAAAAGTTTTTGTTTTTGTTTTATCCACAGAATAACCAGGAGGCCCAAATTCAGTCAACATCATAAACATGCCCAGATCTTTGTTTTGTTAACTGCTGTAGAGCAAGAGATCATCAACAAATAATGAGGCCCCAAAATTGCCCTTCTTTTTGATACTCTCCTGATCCGGAGTCACTTAAGTGCAGGACCAGCGAACTCCAAATTAATCTGCAAAAAAAAAAAAAGAAATCGCAGAGACAGGGGCACTCCTACAGTATTCCCCATGAAATTAAAAATATGTTTGATAAATGAGCTCCTGTCCCTTTTGGAGACTGTAATAGCAAAGCTTAAAAAACTACCAAGGGGATACTCCAAATTAGAGAGGGTAGACTTCCCTTCTCCCTGAGTCTTACTGGAGGAAAGGAAAGCAGATTGAGACTCCTTAGCAAGAATGAGTGGACTGTAGGGCTCTCACATAGCCTGAGATTGCCCATTTCCCATACCCCAAAAACAAATGGGCTGATTGTTTTCAGATAGATGAGCCATTGACCAAGGCCCTGCAAAGTGTGGGAAAAAAACTAGGTACCACTAATGAGAACTCTGCATTGCCATATTGCTGATGAACATTAATGTTTTCATAAGATCCTCCTGTTTGTTTTCATAAAGTCTTCCTATTTATACCTCCACCCTGATCTAAATTAATTAAGCAGGGCATACTTCTAGGTACTCTATTAGCCATGATTGCCTGAAATATCTTATAATCATGGTTAGTTAACGGAGATTGGCCTGTCTGAATCTAACTAGCAGCAGGCCTGTATCACTGAAATTATGGCTGTTTTACAACTGTTGGGGTTATTTCCTTTTGAAAGGATGAAATGCCTCATTTTCCATAACTTAAGAATGAAAGCATCTTTAAAAAGGGTACTTTTCCATTAAACCCCTACCACGTCTTTGCGCTGCTATGCATGGTCAGGCAGATAAATTGCAAAGATTCGGTATCAACTGGAGAAAAGTCAGCATTGCTCCAAACATGCGGGTTGTAAATAATGTATTATTTGTACATAATGCTTCTGATTAATAAAAACATGGAAACATGGTGGGGGACTTCTCATTTCTTTTTGTTTTACCAGTCTTCTTAAACCGCTAACGGCAAAATAACTTGGGGCAGTAGACATTTTTTATTTGAATGCCCATGATGCATTATGCAAACCCTTGTTTAAAACTATAAAAAACAAAATCCTTATGTTTAATAACGATCAGTTTTCTCCATCCTTAGTGGTTATGGGTCCTGTCTTACGTCAAAAAAAAAAGCGGTTAATGTTTACTGCTCACAATTTTAAAAGGTCTTTCTTATTTATAGCTTCATTTTTCTTCTATATCGTGTAAGAAAAAGTAGTTGTATGTTAGTAGGTGGTGGGTTTTTAAGTGGTTTAATTTAGTTTGTTGGTGTTTATGTACTTCCTATTTTTGGTCTGTTTGTCTTAAAATCTGTACTTTTTGAACGAACAACTGCGGATTAAAGTCACTAAATAATGTCATCCATTTGAGTTTCAGAGTTATAACCTTCGGGAATTGGATATTAATTTGTCAGTCCTGAATGAATGAGTAGATTCCGGCAAACCACAGCAGCGCGAAGACGTGGTAGGGGGTTAACGGAATAGTACCTTAAAAAGTATAGCTTTGTTTGTCCATCTGGACTGGAAATCTTTCCCACTTTCAATTATTCAGATGCAAGATAGATCTGTTCTGTCACAATTCATTTGGTTAAAAGTTTCATCTGATTATCTTGTAGCCATCACCTTTACTCTGAGGCCAGCAATAGTAACAGTAAAATTATGAAAAGGTCTACAGTATGCAAGTATAAAATCAACGGCAAGTCTTTTTTTCCTTATTCAGTATTGGAAGACCTGTGCACCAATAAATGAAGCAAATAAAGCAAGCTCACATAACAGCTTAGGACTACTGAATGAGGCACCTTGCCATTACATTATTCTATAGCCCACTGATGAAGCAGATTTTTCTCTGGCTCACCCTGCAGCAAAACACTGCGAAAGGTTCCAGTAATCTCTTGGTTGAATGAGGAGTCTGCGCAGGTTTTCCACACATGTCTTCTTCTTGTGGGTTTATGGAATGTTCCCTCATTATTAGCAGTCTGAGTTTCAATTTGTTGAAGACTTCTGGAGATTCACTTAACTTAGGACCCTCTGAGAGCATAATAAATACTTAATGTAGCCAGGTACAACAGGCCAAGCATATTTCTTCTCATCTTAAATTGTTGGCTTACAAGATGAAAATAATGTACTTTCTTCAGTACTCTGCAAGATAATTATTGTCCACAGACATCCTAGAGTTTCCAGGCCACTGAGAACATTTTTTTTGTTTTCTGGTGTCATCTTTATTTCAACCCAGAAATGCATGTTATGCGCATCCTCTCTTTCTTGAGCTGTTGTGCCGGGATTTCAGTCCATGCTTTTAGTTACATTCTTAGATTTTGGAGGCAGTCTCCCTTTTTCTGGTTCTCCAGTATATTCATAATCCTCATAATCTTAGTCTGGCCACTGACTTCCAGATCCATTAGCTTTTGAGAGGCACAATCTGTGTTTCTACCAAGGTGATCATATATTTATGTCCTCTTTATTCTGCTGTTTATGCCACTGGTTGGTCATAAAATGGTGTGAAAAGATCTCTTCTAATTCAGTTTTATTCATGGACTGGTGCATGAAATCTATTACTTCAAAATTAATTTTAATCCATTTGCTGTAATCATCTGTGGTGAAGCACATTGCAGTTATTCCTGACCAGCCATGTTTTCTCCGAGGAAGTCTTGCTGATCTTTTGATGGCAGCAGTATACTTAAACCTGCACTAAAATGATATGCCAGCAGTGGCATAGCACTCATTGAATTACATTTCTACCTTATGCTTTCTGTACATATGGAGCACCTGGCTCTGATAAGTAGCACAGCAGCCATTCTCTTATCCATGCATTATTGCTTCAGGATACTTTTGATGTCCTAGAAAACAAAACAATTACTTTTCAGAGATAGAATTTTAAATTAAGCTCTTAACTGCACTGTATCCATGCAGATGGATCATATAGCACTTGTCAGATTGTGGTTTGTATAGCACTAATCAGAACAATAATCCAAGAAAAGAGATGATTTTAATTAATTCCAAAAATACCACAGAGTAAAATGGGAACAGCTTTGTGACATTACAAGACAACGCATATTTGATCTGTGTTACTGTTCAGGTGCTGGTGTGATTAGTGCTACAAACGTGTGTTTTAAACTGTGAAATTTCAGATAAGATCATATCTGGTAATGGTCCTATATGCACAAGAATGAAATTCTAGATAATTCTGGAAAATTTTAAATTTCATCATATAAGCTCTAGTGCTAACTACCCACTGCCTAGTCAAGTTGAGAGGACTGTATAGTCTGACATTACTTCATGAGAGACCATGGAGCATAACAGCAGCTGTTATAGTTTCATACTTGACTTTACTGGAATATGGAACACTCCCACTTCAAGGTGTAGTCTTATTACTGGAGCAGTTATTCAGGGGGGTATACATTAGAAAAGAGTTTTATATTCTCTTCCTTATTAACATCTGAGCAATTATCGGCCACAGTGGTGCAGCAGCTAACGTTGTTGCCTCACAGCAAGAAGTTCTCTGGTTCGATTCTCAACTGGAGCTCCTTATGTGTGGAGTCTGCATGTCCTCCCTGTGGTTGACTGAGTTTTAAAGACATGCAGGTAGGTCTGTCTGTCAGTGTTTGTCAGTGTGTGTGTGTCAGTGTGTGTGTGTCAGTGTGTGTGTGTCAGTGTGTGTGTGTGTCTGTGTGTCTGTCTGTGTGTCTGTCTGTGTGTCTGTCTGTGTGTCTGTCTGTGTGTCTGTCTGTGTGTGTGTCTGTCTGTGTGTGTGTCTGTGTGTGTCTGTCTGTCTGTGTCTGTCTGTCTGTGTGTGTGTGTGTCTGTGTGTGTGTGTCTGTGTCTGCGTGTGTGTGTGTGTGTCTGTGTGTCTTGAAGGTCGGATGCCAGGCTGGGAACTTGACACCATAAAAACACCACTGCCAATCAGTCTGCAGACCGATGATCTGCTGTTGTGACCCCTAACCAGGAAAAGCTGGAAGACATTGCCAATAACATCTGAGCACTTGAGCCAAGTACAAGAGAGAATGAAACAGCCAAAAATATTACTCTTATTGGTGAGACAGTATAAAAAAATAATAGGGTTCCTCAGAGAAGCAACAAAAAGGTGTGGTTGTAAAGCAGTGTGAGCATTCAAGGTGATTGCTTACCCTGTGGACAGGAAGTGGCTAAGTACAAACTGAAGATTTGCTCAAAATGCCAACATGTCACCGTGCTGTGTTGAATACAGAGACAATGTTCATGGTAGCTTCCTAACTGAGGTATTCAGAAGTGGCCAAAAATAAGCCGAAAAGGTTTCTGTAGAGGCATGTATTTCTCTAAAGTGGAAAAGATTACAGTTCCTCAAGATCCAGAACATCCATAAAAACTGCCTGTTAACAGGTAATTTCTTAGTATCTGATCATCAATAGCACTTATCACAGAATCTCATAAGTACTTGATGTTTGGAAGATTCCTCAGAAAGCTGGCTAGATATTCAGAGTGGTTAAAAGGAAAGAAGGAAATATCCTATGGTATTGATTTGCAGCTACTTTATCAATGAGGCATTTCAGCTTTGTATCTGCTGAAACTGTTTGCTGTTAGATTAATAGAAATCTGAGCAATGTAATGTCTGAGAAGAGACATATAGCGTTAACATTTTTGTAGTGCATGAGATGCTACAATCTTACTCCCAAATTGGTAAAAACAGATTTGATGAGCACCTCCTCAGTACTGTTAAGCACCAGTCTCGTGCTTAGTGGTGCTTGGCAAACACAGCAGAACAGGGCAAGTGTTTGCCAGCATCCCACTGCTCTTCTTGTGTGGCCATAGTTATTGTAAAATGGCTTTCTTCTCTCTCTCTCTCACTTTTGTAGTATGGGAGCAGATAAAGCTCCATGTACTATGCAAAATGATCTGTTATTTCTTATAACCTGGGAATATGTGTTCTTGACATGGATTTCACTATTCACCATGAAAGCAATCAAGGTGAATTTCTTGACACCCATGTCTCAAACACAACTTTCTGGTTATGATCAGCAGCCCTGTCCGTAGTCCTCTGTTTTATGCTGTATACCACACTCTGCACTGAAAGATGCACTAAAGCTCCCATTATTGCAGAAAAACAGTCATTACCATTGCATGTTTCTTAATTTCCCTCTAGGGAAACTGAGTATAAATAGAACTTGTGTCACCTGAAGACCTTTAACCAAAGAAATGTCTTGCATTGTCTCAAATGTTGGGGTGGAAAACTGGGACACATCTCCAAAAAGTGTTTCAAATCCCAGATTTCTGAAAATCTCAGAAAACTACCTGGTTTAAACTCCCTGTTTTTTTTCCTTTGATTACTTGACCACCTTGTTATTGCATCAGTTCCTGCCCACTGGGAGTTAACTGCCATATCCCTGATCTCCTTGGAGACTGCACTGTAAGGCATAGCTAAGCAAATGCAAGATGAATTGTCACAGTGCAGAAAAATGTTAACTTCTGCTGAAGCATGGTAGCAAAGCTCTTCAAATGCAGAAGTGGAAATGCACCTTATTAATGCAGGGAATCCTCAGCCTGATAACTGTAGTATCCCAGGCTTCTTTGAAGTGTACACAGTACAGCAGAGCTTAATAAATGTTGTAAGCTAAAAGTAATTAGAAGGCTATGTTGACAGAGTGCTGTAGGTACAAGAGGAAACGAGTAACTACAGGCACAATTACCCACAGATAAGGTTAAAAATTGTTGTACTTTGGGCTAAACATATTAATTGGTGGTGTATTATACATAATGAAGGAAAGCTTATCAAACTACTTTTCAGTTCTGCTAACAAAAATGTTATGTGGACATAAAATGTTAAGTTTTAGTGGTAGCAGTACACAAAAGGGAGCACTTTGGATCCAACTGATTTTAGGCCAAACAGCTTAACTATTATTGTGTAAAACTGTGGGAAGAACCATAGATGAGCTTATTCAAACTGACACAATGGACCTGCTTCTGATAGATGCAGAGTGGGTTTTTAAAGTGGAAATATTGCTATCTGAATCAGTATTTTTGAAGAAGACGTAGCTGCATGTTAAGAAACACAGTGCATGTTGCTTACTTAGACCTTGCTAATGCCTTTGCCAGTTCCTCATGAGGATATTATAGGTAGGAATAGGGAGAATCTCACAGAACAAAGCAGATCAGCTGTCAAATGCTAAGCAGAAAATGTATTTATTTGTTTAACATTTGTTGACCTGGAAAGTCTGACTAGGACAGAGCCTATTTTCATCAGAGGCCTGGGGAGAAACACTCCAGATGCAAGTCTTTGGAATGCGAGAAGAAAATGGAGTACCCAGAGGAAACCCTCGCAAATGCAGGGAGGACATGCAGACTCTGCACAGAAAGCATACCAGCCGAGAATGAAACTAGAGAACCTCTTGCTGTGAGGTGACAACTTTAACCACTGCATAAAATAAGAGATTATCTCGATAATATACACGAGTTTAGAAAGATTGTTAAGCAATTTGTTTTTTTTTTTTTTTTTTTGATGATAACACTAGAGCACAAAAACTTTTAGCATGACTCGGACAGCAGAAAGTAGAAAGGGCTGTCGCCAAGCTTAGGGAGCCTACAACAAGGAAGGTAACGAGATTACAAATATTTCGAAATTCTATGAAAGCCTGTATAAAGCAGAGAAATATGGAAATTAAGAAACGATACAAATGAAAATGTTTATGGAAGAATTAAATATGTCAAGGTTAAAGGTAGATGAAGCTCAGTTACTAACGGTTAGGATAGGGGGAAATGAGATAAAAATTGTGATGTATAACCAATCTACAGGAAAGTCCCCAGGAATAGATGGTATTCCTGTGAACGTTTGGAACCTAGGAGGGAAAAAACTGATAAAGATCTGTAAGGTTTTGTTTAACAGTATTTTAAGAGGAGGAGAAGTACCAACATCCTGGAAGAAAGCGGTGGTAGCTGTAATACCTAAAGAAGGTAAAGATCCATCAGATCCAGCTTCATACAGGCCCATTTCAGTATTAAACCATGATTATAAAGTGTTCTTGTCTGTAATGGCTAAAAGAATGGCAAAAGTAATGCCAAAATTGATAGATATGGATCATTGTGGTTTTGTGAAGGGGAGGTGAACATTTGAGAATATTAAGAGAACATTGATGATCCAGAGGGAAGCAGAATGTAAGAAAATACCATTGTTGTTGGTGGGTCTTGATGCAGTGAAAGCATTTTACAGAGTAAGCTGGGATTTATGAGCAAGGCAATGGAAGCATTTGCATTTCCTGAAAATATAAGGTTGATTAGGAGGATATATGAGGAATCAGAGGTGAAAATTAAAGTGGGTTGGGTCCTCCCTGATAAATTCTGCTTGAGCAAGGGAACCGGACAGGGATGTCCTCTTTCCCCTTTGTTATTTGCGTTATATTTAGAACCACTGACAAAGAAAATAAGGGACTCAGAAATTCAAGGATATAGTTTTTATGGTAGTCAAGAAATGCTCTCTCTCTTTGCAGATATTTTATACCTGACAAAACTAGAAAGAGACATTACAGTGTTGTTGAACATTTTGAGACTTGTTTCAGCTCTTTTCAGGATACAGAATTAATGAAGCTAAAACAAAAAGTGGTAAATTTTGTACACACATATGGACTGGTTCAGCAATATCTATATTTGTGGGAACATGATAAAATGTAGTATTTAGGAGTATGGATTAAAAATGATTGTGGTGTGGCAGCTAAGGATATGTGGAAGAGACTAAACAAAAGGTGATACAAAAACTGAGAAAATGGATGCTTTGTTATATGGATATTGATAATAAGATACAAGCACTTAAAATGTTTTTAGTCCCATTAGTCTTATATGCAGGTGAGGCATATTTTTTTATCAACCAGAGAAGTTGTGGATAGCAGTTAAAAAAGAGCTGAAGGACTTGATCTGGGAGGGGAAGATGGCAAGAGTCAAGTGGGATAAGCTGATTCTTGCAGCAGAACGGGGCAGATTGGGATTACCCGATTTGAATGAGTATTTTAGAGCTACACAGATGTTCTTCATGTTTCACTGTTGCATTCATTAGATTTGGGTTGTCTACTTGCAGTATAGCCCTCAGTCGGCCTGATTAACAAAGTCTTGGGTCCTACGTCGGTTGCTGTCTCTTCTTCCGTGACGTCAGGTCATCAAGGGTATAAAACATGCAGCCGACATCATTACATCAGTCTTTCTTGCTGTGCGGTGCCTGAAGCAGAAGCAGTTCGCAAGTCGGCCGACTCCTGAAATTTTCGTTTTCAAGTTTTAGAACCGAAGTCTTCAACTAAAAGCTAAGTACCCCATTGGGGAAACTTTTTTTTGCTCTAAACCGATGTCAGTAAAAGTAAATAATTGCATTTCTTGTGGAAAGCAAATACCTCATAAAGATTTTCATTCGTACTGTATTCCTTGCCTAGGCCCTGACCACAACGTACCTCGCTGTCTGTTTTGTGCCTTATTTAAACCACGAACTATCCATCGTCTGTATATTTGAGCTTCTAAATATTTTGGTGCTCGGTTCAATTATCCTGATATGTCTTTGGTAAGCCATTCGATTACCAACATTCCGAAAAAACGCAAAGATAAAGACAGAGACAGGCCGCCCAGTTCGCCGGTACTCAGTGAGGCGCTTATACCAGTTACTTCAGATTCGCAGGCCTCTACTGAGACCCATTCAGAGTCCGGTATGCCGTGAGATGCTTCAACTGTGGAACCTGCGGATGTCTCTACCTTGGATGGGTCTGGAGATGCTGTGCAGGCACCGGCTTCTGAGAGTGTATTCAGGCCTACTGACTTGCATACTAAACCGATGCCATCTTCTTCAAGGCCTAAAATTCGAACCATGCCTAGAAAACCGACGCCCAGACCACATGGTCAGGCCTCTATGCCTAAAAAATGACTGAAGATCTTATTACTTTAATCAGGAGAAGCCAACCTTCCCTCTCTAAGAGACCTAGGGCTGAGTTTGCTTATGATACTTCTGACCAAGATTCTGAAATTTCTGTTTCCTCTGATGACCAGGATTTACCCTTGTCTACCTATGAGGATTCTGATGCCGAGGACTCTATTCCCTCTGCTTCCTCCCCAGAGGATTTCTCTTTTGGTGAAACCTTGCATACTCTCAGGGAGCATTTTCATTTGGAAAGTCAGAATTTCTCTGATTCTAAAAAGAGTCTTGGGGATTTCTTACTCCTGCCCCAGCACAAGCCTTTAGCCATACCTCCAGTACTGGACATTGTTGATGGTGCCTTTTCGGAATCTAGCATGGCCCCCTGACTCTCTACCTCCTGCTTCCAGAAAACCTGATGGATATTACAGGGTTCCTGACTCTCACAAGTTCCTTTTCAAAAATCCTACTGCTGATCCTGAAAATGTTTCACTGGGACCCAAGGGCTTTAAAGCTACTACTGTCAAAAATCCTACCCCCTCTGATAGAGACTCCAGGGCATTGGATAGATGGGGTAAGAAGGTATACACTTCTGCAACTTTGGCCATTAGGGCCTTGAATTGCCAGTTTCATATGTTAAACTATCAGCTGCATATTATTGGATTGCTTAAACAGAAAATTATATGTTGTTTCCAGATTGTGCTGAAAATAAGGATTTACAGGATTTACTGCATTCTGCTGAACAAGTTGGTAAACATACATTGCAATGTGGTTTTGATTCACTAGAGGCATCTTGCAGGGCCGCGGTAACTGGGTCTGTACTTAAAAGCCATGCTTGACTTAAGGAGCAGTCCTTGCCAGATCATGTTAAAACGAGATTACTGGATACTCCCTTAAATCAGAACCGCCTGTTAGGCAACAGGGCAGAAGAAGTTCTTAAAAAGATGGAGGAAAAAGCTAAATCTATGCAAACTGTTAAAGATTTTTTACAAGTACAACCTCCAAGATTTAGTAGGCATTGGCCTTCTAAGAATTGGTCCTTTCCTGCCTCTTCCAGACCTTCTCAGTCCAAACCCAGATCCAGCAGAGCACCCAAGCTTCAGTCCCTGGGGACGGACAGGGCTAAGCAGTGGGGGGCCTCCACTTCTAAATCTGGGAGTAATAAAACTCCACCCTATGGTAAACTGTCTGTATGACTTAAACTTCTAAGCACTTCTCAGCTCACTGCCCCTTTTGGGGGAAAGATTGAACTTCATGCAAAGAACTGGGGACTCATAACCCATGACAAATGGGTTTTAAATATAGTGTCCCAAGGATACAGATTTCACTTCCACACATTACCAACTCCAAGCGGATGGCCGGCTCTACCTCCAAATCAGTGGGCAGAGGCCCAAAAGCAAGTACTCTCTCTCTCTCTTAAGCATAGGGGCTATTCAGTTGGTACCAGAAGAAGAAAAGGGACAAGGTTTCTACTCGAGAATTTTCCTGGTACCCAGAAAAGACAATTCATGACGTCCTTTCCTGGACCTGTCTACTCTAAACACCTTTTTGGTGATTCCAAAATTCAAGATGCTGACTTTTGACCAGCTGCTTCCTATGCTAAGCAAAGATGTCTGGTTGGCAACACTAAATTTAAGGGAAGAATACCTGCACATCCCAATCAGGGAATCTTGCAGAAGATACCTACGCTTCAAAACAGGCTACAGGCACTATCAGTTCTCTGCACTGCCCATTGGATTATCTACTGCGCCCAGGGTATTCACAAAGTGCCTAGCTCCAGTCATTGCATTTTGCAGGCAAAGAAATATTCAAATATACCAATACCTGGACGATTGTCTAATTCAGGCAGAAAAACAGGACATACTTTTGAATCATCTGGCTTTTGCACAAAGGGTCCTAACTTGTCTGGGGTACACCATAAATGAAAAGAAATCACACCTGGTACCCTGTCAACAAATTATATTCCTGGAAGCAAGCTTGAATACAACTTCCCAGATGGCTTTCCTCACGCCAGAGAAACAAATTCACTTGACAACCTACTTCAAACAAGTGGCCACAAAAAGTCTGCTATCTGCAAGGCAAATACTACAAGCCTTGGGGTTCATGGCCTCCTGCATTCTTCTAATTCCATATGCAAGACTGCATATGAGGAAACTACAATGGTATCTAAAAAGCCTATGGTGTCAACATTCCCAGGATCTAGAAGCAATGATTCCTATCATTCCTTGTCTACACCTAGAGTTCCTTTGGTGGGCAGAAGCCTGCCATCAAAACAAGGGACTACCATTCACACTAACCCCTGCCACCAAAACCCTAACAACAGACTATGCATGGGGGGGGGGCGCACCTGTCAGGGAAGTGCAGTCAGGGCAAATGGAACCCAATTCAAATGCACCTTCACATCAATCATAAAGAAATGTTAGCTGTACAGAATGCTCTGACAGCCTTCAAGGACAACATTCTTCCAGGACAATTAATGGTAAAGACGGACAAACACCACTGTTATGTGGAACATAAACAAGCAGGGGGTACACATTCTTACCCCCTCTGCAGACTAGCCATGGCATTGTGGAGCATAACCTTGAGCTACCAAGTGCATCTACAAGCTCAATTCCTGCCAGGAAAACTAAATACCATGGCAGACAGACTAAGCAGAAACCTCATGGACCCACACGAGTGGAAACTGGAACCAAGGATTTTCAGCATGTTGACAAGCAAATGGAGGAGCCCAGATATAGACCTGTTTGCCTCCCCCCAGAACTATCAATTGGAAAAAACTTTGCACAAGGACTCCCCACAGACGAGCTTGAAAGGTGGATGCTCTGCCCTTCAGATGGAAAAACCTATCAGTTTATGCCTTTCCTCCTCTGCCTCTGCTCTCCAAAGTACTACTAAAGATCAAACAAGACAAACCAAGGATGATTTGATTGCACCAGCCTAGCCACGCCAACACTGGTACCCCATCCTGCACAGTGTGTCACTGTTAGCTCCAAGGCAGCTGCCTCAGACTCCTATCCTGCTGTCTCAGTAGGAGAACCAGATTCCGCACCCTCAGCTTCAAACACTGAACCTAGCAACCTGCCTAATTACGTACGCTCTCCTTTATCATCCCTCATTAAACCAGTGATGGATGTCATTTTAGAGGCATGGGGGCCTAGTTCTAGAAAATTTTATGTTGAAAAATGGAAAAGATTCTGTGCCTGGAACCAGTCTCAAGGGATGAGCACAGCAGTGCCCAATTTACCTTAGATTTTACAATACTTAACTGAGATGCTTCACAAGGGTCTGTCTTTTTCCTCAATAAAAATTCGCGTCTCAGCCATTTCAGCTCATTATAACACAGAACCTTCCCTCTTCTCTCATCCTCAAGCAGTTCCTCAGAGGGGCCATAAATTTAAGACCACCCAGGAGAGCTCCAACTCCAGCCTGGGACCTTAACTTTGTATTGGGGAAACTGACCCTTCCTCCTTTTGAGCCAGATGCTACTGCAGATTTAAAATTCCTTTCTTGGAAAACTGCTTCTCTTTTAGCCATCACTTCAGCAAGAAGGGTATCTGAATTACAGGCCCTTATGGCAGTAGAGCCTTTCATCATCTTTCATGCGGACAGGGTCTCCCTCAGGACCAATCCCTCTTTCATGCCAAAGGTGGAATCCAGTGTGGCCTTTAATCAGTCCATTCATTTGGCAACCTTCTTTCCTAATCCACAGAACAAAGGGGAACAGAACTGCACTCCTTAGACGTGCACAGACAACTTAGATTCTGCTTGAACAGGACTAAACCTCGAAGGAAATCTGAACAACTGCTGGTGGCAGTTGCTGCAGGGACAGAGGGGAAGGCTATTTCAAAGCAAAATATTTCCAGATGGATAGGCCATTGCATTCATTTCTGCTATAAGCACCATGGAAAACCTATCCCACAGGGGATCAGACCCCACTCAACCAGGGCTGCATCTACCTCTACAGCCTTTCTCAGAGGCGTACCTACCAGGGACATCCTAGAAGCTGCTACCTGGAGTTCTGTACATACTTTTACCAAGCATTACCATTTGCCAATTTTCTCTAAATCCAGAGCTGGCTTTGCCACTGCAGTTTTGCAGAGCCTTATAGTTGGTCCTAATGCTATCTAAATTCCTCCTCCCATCCTTAGCTTTGGGAATCTACCCAAATGTAATGACTGCAACAGTGAAACATGAAGAACATAGTACAGTTGTGTGCACTTACCATAAATGTAGATGTTCGAGTGTATTCACTGTTGCAGTCCTAGTTACCCTCCCTCCAGCCTGCTGACTTTTTTTGGCTATGGCTCTTCTTTCCTTTTCAATGCTTAAAAGGTTTTTGGTGTATTTGCTTTTTTGTTTGAGGTACAACGTCGGCTGCATGTTTTATACCCCTGATGACCTGATGTCACGGAAGAAGAGACGGCAACCGACGTAGGACCCAAGACTTTGTTAATCAGGCTGACTAAGGGGTACTGCAAGCAGATAACCCAAATGTAATGACTGCAACAGTGAATACACTCGAACATCTACATTTATGGTAAGTGTACACAACTGTACTTTAACGCTCTTGTACATAGCACAAGCAGAAAACTATAATTCAAAGTGGAAAAGGATGATGATGAAATGGATGGGAAGCTCAAGAAACAAGGAGAGACTGGGATTTTGGATGCAGGCCTTTGAAGAGAATAAGAATAATAATATAGAATATTGTGTCTTATAAAGTAGCAGAAAGTATCCTAAGAATTAAGCCAACATGGGAATGGAGAAGGGAGATTCTGCCTGTAGGGATGACTGCAGTTATGTATATAGACAATAGGCAAGAGGGGACTGGAATTTATTGGAGAAAAGTGGCAAAGGAATCCAAGGTACTGGGAGCAAATAACTGGAGAGGAAAAGATGATAGAATGGAAAGATGCCAAGAATTTGTTTGGACTGCAGGTTAGAGATTGCCTTCCCTGTCAAGGATTGACATCAGAGTACAGGCAAAGGGAAAGAAATATGGGAGTCCTAAATGAAAGACCAGCACTGGTAGTGTTTTTAGTAGAATCTAGAACAGAAGTTGCCATTAAGAAAGGAGTAAATTAGTAGAACATGTAAAATATTGCACGGTAACTATAATAATTAATCAGACAAGGTTAGAAAGGATTGGGAAGAGAGATTGGATAAGCAGTTCACAAATATGCATGTATATCTGCCATATTTGCAGCAAAATCTAGAAGATGTAAGATTTTTGCTTGGAGATGTTTACATAAATGTTTTTATACCCCAAGTAGACTCCAGAGACGTTTTCCTCAGCTAGACAGCAAATGGTGAAGGTGTTACAGGGAAGAGAGAGAGTCGTCTTTTCTTACTCATTATATAAATTTGAATAACATTATTGTGGAGCTTTTCTCCCTGGGCCTCTACTGAAAATGGACAGATATAATTAGACTAGCCCAGTCAACAAATGTAAAATAAAATAAAAATAAAATAAATTGGGAACATATTTTCTGGGAGTGCATTGAGTTCGCAGACTTCGATTCTCTGCTAGGTGCACTGTCAGAGATGCTGGCTGGGCAGATTGGTGTGACAAGAGAGAGGATTTTTCTGAGCTATGATACAGAATCAGAATTTCGTACACATGGTAAGACCTTGCTGTGTCCAATTATGGTGACTGCCAAAAAAGCAATTACTAGAAAATGGAAATCAGAATCTAAACCAACTATACTAGAAGTAGTGAATATAGTAACAGAGATGAAAAAACGGGAATTGAGATCTTTAGAAAAGGGTAAAAGCAAACTATGTAGGAAAAATGGGAACTGTGGGAACAATAGACACAGGGAGGACTGAGGTTTAAAAGAAGGTAGTACTTAAATGAGTAATGTTTGAAAATGATTGGGTAGATAAGTGATGTATAATGTTTGCAACTGGGAGTGTGTCATTATGGTCTGTGATGTAAAATGCTTGCTACTAGGACTGAGTCAGTGTGGTTTGTTTTCATTTATATAATAGAAAATATATAATTCTACAGCATTACTAAGTATTTGAAAGTAATCCAAGCAAGGCAGGCAGTCTGTTTCCAGTCGAAAATCCTTTATTAAGTACACAGACAAGCGATCCAAGTAAAACAAAAATAGAGTAATCATTTCCTCACAAGCTTTCTAAATATATATATACTTTTTATCAGGCATGGGAGTGGTTTATTGTGCTGTAAAGCAACATGTTGAATTCACATTCCTTCCCCCATCAGTGTGACATTCAAGCTGGTCCTGCCCTACCTAGTAGCTGTCATAATAATATATAGCCCTAATGTACTTTAATGGTACATCTTATTTAACCAAATTATTAAGTAGATTATTAAGTCTGTGATTTTATACAAGGCAATATACTACATGGCTGGAAATATATCAATCCTTCGCTTGAGTTGAAGTCCAGGAATATTAGAAGTTTTGCTGAATTTAAATCTAGACCATATGAGAAAAGCACTAAAAGATGTGAAACTAATTGTACATTTTGTATATTTATACAGCAAGGTGATAGTTTTTATTGTCCTTATTTAAAGAAGATCATTAAAACCAGTGCAGGGGGTGACTGTAACACTAAAAAAGTAATTTACAGGGCCCTGTGCAATGAATGTGATGCATTCTATGTGGGCAAGACTGTAAATAAACTCAAGCAAAAGATTTCATGTCATCTGTCAGAAATCCGCTCTGGATGTAAAAATAATGCACTAGCCAAACACCTTTCTCTTCATAAAAGAGACACAGGTTTTAAGTTCCAGATCCTGGTTCACATAGACATGGGTGATCTTGAAGGAGACGTCTCGAATATTCTGGAGAAACATGAACTTATGTGGCAATTAAAGCTGAACTCTTTTAAAAAGCCTGGACTAAACTACTACTGTTCAATTAAAAGTGCACTGGAACTTAGAAAATTGCCACATTGTTTACATGACTAATTGTATTTTATTTTATTTTTTTCTACAAATTGGGTTTAAATACCATTTTAAATCATTTGAAATTTAAGTGCATATTTTGTTTCCATCATACATATTTATTTATTTATTTTTTTTCTGGTTCTCTCTTTTCCACTTTATTCAAAGTGATGATAATAACAATACTAACTAATTATACACTTATATAGGTTTTTAGGGTTCTTGTACACAGACCTGAAGAAGTCTAGAAGGACGAAAGCGATCTTTGTTAACAATAGGTTATGAAAATAGAAACTGATTTTTACATGCAAAATGTATATGTATATATTTATATATAATTTTTGATCGCAAAATGAACTAAGGTTGATATATTTCCAGCCATGTAGTATATTGCCTTGTATAAAATCACAGACTTAATAATCTACTTAATAATTTGGTTAAATAAGATGTACCATTAAAGTACATTAGGGCTATATATTATTGTGACAGCTACTAGGTTAGGGTAGGACCAGCTCGAATGTCACACTGATGGGGGAAGGGATGTGAATTTAACATGTGTACCAATAACACTTTGTTTTACAGCACAATAAACCACTTCCATGCCTGATAAAAAGTATATATATATATTTAGAAAGCTTGTGAGGAAATTATTACTCTATTTTTGTTTTACTTGGTTCGCTTGTCTGTGTACTTAATAAAGGATTTTCAACTGGAAACAGACTGCCTGCCTTGCTTGGATTACTTTCAAATACTTAGTAATGCTGTAGAATTATATATTTTCTATTATTACTGTTTGACTTGAGTTTACGTTTGCTACTTCTACTACTATTGTCTGATCTGATTAATATACAGTGATTAACTAAAAATATACGGACTGAAAATCTTCCACACAGAGAAGTTTCTTACACTGTTTTGTTTTTAGACCCACTACACTTTAGTGGGTTGTTTTGAGACTTCGGGGATACCATGGAGATTACTTGTTTTTTTTTCATTTATATAAATGTATGATTGCCTGTATCGTAAGTGATAGTTTAACAAAGATGCTTTGTTTAAATAAAGGGCAGGAATTGAATAATTTATGTAATAATGCTTAGGTTATATGATATGTAGCAATATATGTGATGTGTAATGTTTGTAAATGTGAAATTGTTAATAGTTTGATTACTTTTATATTAATGTAAATTTGCCTGTCACAACTGATAATTCAGTAAGGGTGTTTAAAAATAAGAATACTATAGATGGATTAACTGCTTTGAATATCAAGCATTATGCATTTTAATGCAAACACAACTAAAACTGAAAAAAAAACAAAACTAACAGGAAACAAGAACTATAGCCACTTGCACGTAAATTTTTAATATGAGTTGAGCGCTTTCGTGGAGCAATGTCCAGCTTCATCAGAACAAGTTAAAAACATGTCACAACAGCCTTAAATACAGAAAGTCACATGACTTAATTACTGTGTTATTTGTTGACCCTTAAAACACCATTATATTACACTTTCTATTCATGTTGGACATTGTTCTGACAAAAGCGCTCAACCCATATTAAAAATTTATGTATAAGTGGCTACAGTTGTTTCCAGTTCGTTTTGTTGATTATGCATTTTAATGGTTAGAATAACTGGTTAACTAGTATGGCTCATTGTGTGTATTACTTGCCTATTTCACTGAAACTTGCTACCAGTGTTGTCCTGCTGATCTGTGTACTGAGACCACTTTTTTTTGGGCTGTAGTTTTCAGATACAAATTTGATAAATTGAATCTGGAAAACCAAATATGCAGGTATCTGCGATTTTAGTAACATAATTGCTTCAGTAAAAGATGCCAGGGTTGCCCTAGAACAGTATAGAAATATGCTTACCTGAAACAGTAGTACTGGCATTTATTTGACTAGCATATCTTGAGACTTGGTAAAGGGGCCCTAAATTATGATTAAAAAAATAAATGGTTGAATCACAAAGTAAACTACGCCACCATTATATGTCTAGGAAGCAAGAGTTTTCATCCAATATGTGCCTGCCAAAGTTGGGCATTTTCTGTATCCCATTTAATACTAAAGGGCATTCCTTGTCACTGTAGAGAAATCGTCGTCTCACTGTATACATCACTGAGCCAAACCATTGTTGATTTCTGTAGTTTTTGAGCAACTCACCTGAAATGTCATGGAAAAGTAGAAAAAAAATACACTGATTATTTACTGGAAAAGTCATGGAAATGGAAAATGTGAAGTGTTTTGAAGAGTTTCATTTACTGTTTTTATAGTGTGTGGCTTACAGTTTACTTAGAGCTGACTTTTGCGTGGCCTGTATGGCAGTGTCTAGCCTAGTTGTGCTCGAGAGTGTGTCTGCATTGTACAATTGGAGAGCTAACACCAGCTTGGGAACATGTTTCCAATAATAAATACTGAGAAAGAAAGAAGTGCCCTTGGTAAATTACACTCTTGCAAGATTAACAGTGTGACCTTATAGGTTTCCCTTTACAATCAGTTGAAGCTAACTATTAACTTATTTCCAAGGCCATCTTGACAGATATATGGGAAGCAGAAGATATAAAAATGGAGACATGGTATTTAAGAGTCTTGAAGAAGGGTAGATCATTAACTCGACAAGTGAACCTGTCTTTTCAGCTAATTGGTGTGGTAGAGTATTCATATGCATTACAATCAGGGTGTGATTTCCTTTGGTGGATGTGGCCTTAAATTTTTCTTTGAAACATGATTTTTCCATTTTTTTTTTTCTGTAACCCAACTTGCTCCTGCTTTCTGTTGGGTGGAGTCACTGCTATGGACTCTTTTCTTTATATTTATCAACCCTAGGCTGTCCCAGTAAGGCCAGTGACCAGCATCACTGCTGGGGGACTAAAATGCCCTCATAGATGCGGGTGCATGCTCTTGTGCATTTGTAATGAAAAGTATACCTGAAGCAGCATGGTTGCCAACCCCCCCCCCCCCCCCCGCGCGACCACTACTTGCAGTGCTGCCTTTCTCCTTAGCAGTTCTGTCATTGGATGGCTCAAGACCACCCCTGAATTCCGGGATTCCCACATCCATCCTCCCTACCAGCTCCATCAAGCTCCCAAGACCCTAATCAATCTTGCCACTTAGGCTTTAGTCAAGGCTTCATCCTTCTACACTATATTAAATCTGGCAATATCAAATTTCTTCTTTTTTTTTTACCAGAAGAAGCAAAAATACACGGTATGCATTTTTGAGGAAGATGCTGTTGTACATTGACACCTCTCAGAGCTTCAGCCCAGCATTCCTGGCCTAAGGTTATATAATTTGCAGATGAATGTAAATTGGCTGTTTGTCTTCCACTGACTCATAATTACTCCAACATTGATTAGACTGGCTTGCACCAATTGTTATCACAATAGTTCAAATTTAATGTGAAAAAAATGTAGTGTATTTCATGTTGGTAAACAAAACTTACCGTATTGATGACCCATCCCTTGAATCAGACCATACCTCTCAACTCTGCAGATTTTTTCAAAATTTCCTGATTTTGGCTTTATAGTTTTGGTCTGTTCCTCATAAATTTGTGGTTTTCTTGGACATCGTTGAGGACTGAAGTCACTGTATAATGATAGATATTTGATCTTTAGTCTTCATATCCCTCAGAAGTTAGGGTCCTGATAATTCTTTGTCTTTTGGCAATAATGTCTCTGAAGGCCTGCCGGGTTCATTTAGTTTCCAAAGGCTTCTCTTCTAGATCTAAAGAAGTCTCGATTCCCCTTTACTCATAGCTCATCACTTTTATTAATGAATGTATGTGTTTTGTTGTGTATATGTTATAATGACTTAAAATTGTCTATGATGATATAACTCTATAGAATTGACCAGATGTGTAGTATATCTTATAACCTAGTTTATATTCAGTCAGCTTATTTTTGTAGAGTATTCCTAATGTCGCTTGTATTGTTTGTGGACTATACTGTATTTATATTGTAATGTATGTGGAGCTTTTCTCCCTGGGCCTCAGCTGAAAACAGGTTTGGTAAACCACCCCGGTAAGCAAATATCAAATAGATAAATAAATGTGATTGCACTGCAAGAAACACTTTAAGACAAGGAGTTGCATGAATAACTTGCTATAATACTCCATGTTTGTTTGAGGGCATCTCCTGCAGGAGATCTATAGGTTGCCCATCCACTTTACCTTCACATAGCTGTCCTGAATGTATATTATTGAACAAGAGAAGAATTTTTAAACAAATCTACTTAAAGGTGTTTATGGCTAGGCATCTTATGGTCCCAATGATCACTTATTGTTCCTATGCTCCTGCTGCTGGTGGTCCTCATAGCTCTTGTTTGAGGGATAAGACTGGTACATGCAGTTAGTGGAGAATGGAGAGAAACAATCAAAGAATTGAAGAATATGAGAAGGTAAAGTTTAGGGAGGTACTGATGTCAGAAATTGTGTTACTGTACGGTGGTAGTAGGACTGCGGTGGTGGTGCTGCGGTAGCGTTGTCACTTCACAGTAAGACGCTGTCCAGTTCGATTCTCAGCTAGAGCGTCTTCTGCGTGGAGACATGTGTGAATGGGCGTACCTTCGTTGAAGGTTGTGCGTCAGGGCTGGCAACTCAGCAAGTAAAAATCTACTGCCAATCATTAGCGGACCGGAGTTTCGCTGTGGCGACCCCTAACCGGGAAAAAAGCCGAAAGACACAACAACAACGGTGGTAGTAGGATTTTTAAAATATGACTTGAGCCTGATGCCTTTGGCTGGGCTGCGTCCTGGTGTGTGTGTATCTACAGCAAAAACACCTTTCCAAATGCTTCATTAGTGTGAGTTATTCATATAACTTGTCTTTTCATCTTAGTCGGTCAATGCCAGTCTGCACAAGGAGATGAATTTGGTCATTCTCTTAGGCAGCTTGCAGAACATTTGTCTGTTCGTGCGAATGGGATTCTAATGCTTATGACTTGCTTGTTTGACTGATGTCCTGTCTCCTTGGAGTCATCTTCTGGTAAGGAATATATCACTTTCAGAGGATCGCACTTTTGATGTCATCTTTAGAGAAGTTACAGAGCAGCAGGGTTCCATTATGTGTTTATGGACAGAAGCACATAGAAGATGGCAGAGTTTTTAGATCTTACAGAACTACACCTCAAGATGATTCTTCTCTCCTACACATTATAAAGTCTACGGAGGGAGACATGCAGTTTGGTAGGCCTTTTCAAGCTCACAGTTGACTTTTGTATCACTTATGTTCCCTTCTCCAGCTAATACTCCTTTATTGGTCAACACTTTGCAGCATGCTGTACAATGACCAGTGTGACACATGGTATGCAACATAAGCCCCCTTGCTGCTTAACAGCCAGTGCCCAGATGAGGGTTCTGAGCAATTGGATCTCTTTGGCAAAAGGCTCATATGACATCACACCTGGGTCTTTGTAATTTTGGTCTTAATGTACACATCACCAAATATTGGAAATCTGTCCAGAAGAATCATTGTAGATCTTCACATTTCTGGTCAAAATGCATACCTCACCAAACACTGACAGTGTTTCTGGAGGAATGAGTGGGACATTTTAATCTGAATCATAACGAGAGCTAAGGACTAAAACCAAACTCCTTAAAGTCATGGATGAACAGAAGCTGAGGTACTGAAGTTAATCTTTGACAGCACAGACTCACAGGAGCTGGTTGTTCTTGCTCTCTCTGCAGTAATGCTGAGAGGAGATATACATGGCTTCATGTCTACAGACTGCCACTCGCCATTTAGCAACACCTGTAAAAATATTACCTTGCTGGCAGTAATCCATTTGTAGTCTAGTTACTGAGGATCCTTCAAGAATGCAAGGGTAGAGGCTGAGAGAGGGGGTCTTTCCAACTGTTATATAATACTCAAAAAGCAGGACCAAAACTAGTTATAAAAACTTAGAGAAGAAGAAATAGCTGATCTGATGTCAATTTTCATTCTGTCCTCAACTTTAGGTTTGGATCTGATCCTCGTATCTGACTCTGCTGTTACTAAAGCTTGTGGTAACCAAGAAGCTCTCGAGCTTGTCCCTTACCCATAATGCACCAGTCCTAAGCTACCTCAGATCTCGTTCGCCACTTTGTGCAAAAGACGTATTTGACCTTGCTGTCGAACTTTCACAGGTAAGTGTTGGTTATCTTCTAAATTCTTATATTTTCTTAAATTTCTCGTCCCTACTCTCATACAGTATCGTATTTCTTCAGTTTCCATAGTTGCTAATTTCTTTTTTTCTTGTTACCTTAGTCTATTATACAGTTTTGTATTTCTTGAATTATTGTTGGTAATTTTTCTTTCTACCTTTCTACACACTCGTGTAGTCCTTTACTTACCATCGCTGGTAATTTTTTTCCTGTCTTTTCTCTTTTTAGACAAAAAAAAAACTGTAATGGCGGAAAAAGGCCCCTCTGGATTTAAGAAGTGTATTAAGTGTGGACAAAAGCTACTGCTGTCATGCCCACACACTGTGCGTTTATTGCCCAGGGCCACAACATCTGCAAGAGGATTGCTCAATATGCCATACTTTTAATCGTAGAGCTCTAATAGAAAAGAAAAAGTTATCGTGGAAAGATTGTTACCTTCCTCATTTGGAGAAGCGAAATCTGGGGCTCAATCCAGCAAACGAAAGACAAAAGTTAAGTCTGTCTTTGAGGCCTTCCACCTCAGTTTCAGAGCTGTCTAGTAAAAATCCTAAGTTGGATCAGAAAAGTTCTCAAAGTTCCTCATCTGCAGATCTGAGGAAGAAAAAAATGATGGCTCCGACTACCTTAGATTTGACAAAAAAGTAATCAGATCCAACTGCCTCGAGTCCTAAAGTTCGCCCTAGGACCACATACTCGCTATCCTTTGATCATATACCTTCTAGGCTGCCTTCACTCTTTTTAGAAAGACACCAGTTCAGGTCTCCTCTTCCATCGACTTATTCATCAAGAAGTCTGACAGAGAAAGATATGGAAAGAATGATGTGGAAGTTTGTCTCACAGCAGATTTAGATGAGTGTCTTGCTGACTCCTACCCCCTCAGGTCAGGAAACCCATCCATCATCTACACCTTCACTTCATCCTCCTCCTCTGATCCCTTCGGTTACTTCAGAGTCGCTGGAGCTGAGCCTTCTGGATTCATCTGGCTCAGGTCCGAAGATAACATTATCTTGGGATCAAAAACTTGCTTTGAGTACTCCGGCTCGGGTTTCTTTGGATCTGGATGACTCTCAGAGCTGAAGGTGATGGAGTCGACTCAGAAGTTGTTGGCGCTATCTCCCCTAGGAGCCTCGGCACTGTATAGTTTTGATACAGCTTCCTCCCTGGAGAAATTGCTTTGAGTGGGGAGGGCAGCGGTCCAGAACTTGGCTTCTTGGTTCCAGAATCTTGTCTGTCTCCAGGGCAATCGGCCTTTGCGGTTGTGAAGAGGATGTTCTCTGCTCCGATAGAACAGACAGACCTAACCCCCTCAGATTCTCAACTGTCTACCCTGATGTCTGTGTGCTTAGAGCCTCTTCATTCTTTACCACAGGGGCAGCCAGTGAGAGATCCCCAGACTTCCCAGCAGGATATTACATTTCTTCCGATACCTCCCCAGAATCCTCCCCCCCCCCCCCAATGAGGTCCCTAGGAAGGAGTGCAAGAGGAACCACTTGAACTCTACACAAAAGTCAGTTGTGGAGGATATGGACTTCGATGGAGGTAAAGGGCCCCTCAATCACCTCCAGAAGAAGTCGTCTCCTTTGGAGACATCCTTGAGATCTAAAACAGAGAGGGGGTTGGATGCCCAACAATTCTTCATCCAAGGAGTCAGTATTCCTGAAGGCTTTCGGTACTGGCCTGTCTACCTCCTGGATTACTCCACCTGCCAATGAGCTTATTGATTTGTTCTCTCGATGGGAGTGGAGGGGACCTGGCATGTTTGAACCCATACCCAGAAGACCAGACAAGATTCTGGCACCACCTTCAGGGAAAGATTTTTTGGGCTAAAGGGGTGCCTGTTGATGCCATGGTTGTAGCAGCGGCCACCAAAAAAGGAACTTGCCAAGCAGAGTTCCATTCTTCATCCTGTAACAGGGAGTCTAGGACAATTTACAAATTTGGGAAGAGTGTCTGTACTTAAATGGCCTTCACCCTAAGGTCGCTGAATTATTTGGCACATTTTACTAGGTTGCAGAGGGATTTGAGTAAGGAACATTCAAATACCCTTAGAGGATCCATTTGTGCAGAGGTCCAATTATCAGCGACTTCTCAGTTGGCTACCCTACAATCTATTTTGAATTCATCCATGAGTCTTATTTTGCATGCAGCTGAAGGTGCCTCATGGTCAGCGGGTTTCAGGTATTTCCATCAGGAGACATGCTTATATGCACTTTTGTGATTTTGCGGAGCCCTTCTAGCCTTCGTTCGTCAATGCTCCTTTTGATGGCAGGTCTTTGGCCCCAAAGTGAAGGACACATTATCCAGGTGTGAGAAGGATGGAAAGAGACCCTCTGCACTGGGCATATGTTTTTTGACCCCTCAAAGATCCTTGTCTAGAATCAATGAGGTGTGAGGAAGACGTGGTTCAGGATGTCCCGCAGTCCTCTCCAGGACACGTGGAGAAAGTTCCCCTAGGGGCAGAGGGGGGAACTCTAATGGTCATTACCACCCCTACATCAGAGGAGGCCCGCAAAATCAGGGTTCCAGAAATTTTCTCTGCCAGACCCTACCAGCGCTCCTGAAAGGAGACCCTGTTGTCCATGTCTGGAGGCAGTCTGGGGTTGATTATCCCTGCACCAGAGAGCCTGGCTAGATATAAGAAAATATAATTGGGTGCAGAAGATTATATCCAGAGATTATATAATACCCTTTTTCCTCCCATCTCCAATCTCAAGAAAAATTGAGTTTTTAGTAGAATCTGGAGCAGAAGCTGCCATTAAAAAGGAATAATTAGTATATAATTTAAAATATTGCATGATAACTATAAGAATCAGTCAGTTAGAAAGGATTGGGAAGAGAGATTGGATAAGCAATTCACAAAGTAACAATGGGAGGATGTATGTATGTCTCCCAAATATGCAGCAAAATCTAGAAGAGTTAGGATTTTTTTGCTTGGAAATGTTTACATAGATATTTTTATACTCCAATAACACTGCAGAGAATTTTTTCTCAGGTAGATGGTAAATGCTGGAAGTGTGATGGGGAAGAAGTAGATACTTGGGAAGATTTTTTCTGGGAGTGCAGTGGGTTGGAAGACTTTTAAGGATTCCCTGCAGGATGAATTGTCGGAGATGCTGAGTGAGCAGATTGTTGTGACGAGGGGAGATGATTTTTCAGTATTAGAATTGCCTAGACATGGTAAGGCCTTGCTGTGTCTGATTATGGTGGCTACCAAAAAAGCAACTACTAGAAAATGGAAATGAAAATCTAAACAAACTATATTAAAAGTAGCGAGTATAGTAACAGAGAAAGCAACTGGAATTGAGCTATTTAGAAAAGGGTAGGAGCAAACTACATAGGAAAAAAATGGAAATTGTGAGAACAATACATACAGGGGAGGAATGAGGTTTAAAAGAAGGCAGGACTTAAGTGAGCTATGTAATGCCTGACTGAAAGTGATTGGGTAGATTATAAGGATGTATGTTTGCAACTGGGAGTGTGTTAGTATTGTTTGTGATGTAAAATGCTTGCAACTAGGATTGTGTCTGTGTAGTTTGTTTTCATTTATATAAGTGCATGATTGCTTATGTCATAAGTGATGGCTTAATAAAGATGTTTCTTGTTTAAAAAAAATGGGGTGGCAGGAATTGAATAATTTATGTTGCTTAGATTATATGATAAATAGCAATATATGCAAAGTATAATGTTTGTTGATACAGTTTAATTACTTTTGTATAAATATAAATATGCTTATGTCACAAGTGACAATTTAATACAGTTGTTTAAAAAAAATCCTTGATGTTCCACGCAGTCATAGGGAAGAAGCAGCAATTCAAATACAAAAGCTGTTAGAAAAAGAGTCATCCAAGAGGTCCCACCAGACCAGTTAAAATCTGGAACTTACTTAAGGTTCTTTTTAGTGTCAAAGAAAACACGGGACTGGAGGCCACTCTTGGATCTCAGCAACTTGAACAAGTGAATTCAACATTCCAAGTTTCGGATGGCCACGGTTCAGTCCATTCTTCCCTTTCTGGGCAAGGACAATTGGATGCGCTTGAAAGACCTTCATCATTATGTGACAGTACGCATCCTGAACAGACAATCCAGAAGATATCTACAGTTCCGGCTGGGAGCCATTCACTACCAGTTCAGAGCTCTGCCCTTTGGTCTCACCACAGTCCTCAGGGTGTTCAAATGCATGGCAGTAGTAGCAGCTCCCTTGAGACTGCAGGGATCCCGGGTGTTTCCATATCTAGATGACTGGCTCATTACTGCCCTGACCAGGCATCAATTGATAAGAGCTAGAGGTCAGGTTCTGCAGACTTGTTCTCATCTTGGAATAACCATAAATTATGACAAGTCTCAAAATTTGTAATTCATAGGGGCAGTATTCAACAAAAAGAAAATATCTTCACTATCTCCCTTTAAAGTACAAGCCATCAGATCACAGGTCAGCAAAATCTACAGTACGGGAATTTCAGCCCACTTCGTCAAGCTCTAAGATCAGTGTCAGTGGCAATAACCTTAATACCTTTAGCTAGATTTTATGTGAGGATTATCCGATGGATGCTAGCAACACAATGGTCAATACTTTGCCAATCCATGTCAACTCAGATATGAATCACTCAGACATGCAGTAGAGATCTCAGGTGGTGGATTCAATCAGATCACATTCTGCAAGGCCATCCATTCATTCCCCCTCAGCCCAAGGCCGTAATGACCACGGATGCTTCCCGGCTGGGATGGGGGTGCATGTTTTGGGGTAAAACAGTCCAAGGCACTTGGTTTCCCAAAGAGGCCAACTTGCATATCAGTGTCCTAGAGATGAGAGCAGTGCTTTTATCATTGCAGGCCTTCTAGGATGCTCTCCCTTCAGGGATGATTGCAATTCAGATGGACAATATGTCTGTAATTTGGTACATCGGCAAACAAATAGGGACCAGATCATCTCCTTTGTGTCGAGAAGCATTCAGTGTGGCAGTGGACAATCTAATCCAACTGCAATGCATATTCCGGGGAAGTCCAATGTGACAGCAGACAAACTGAACGGATACATTCTTCTACCTCATGAGTGGTCTCTCAACAAGAAAGCCTTGCTGTAATCTTTTTGCTTCTCCCCCAAACAACAAATGCAGCAGTTACTTTGCCCTAAACCCACCCACAGGGGGAATCATCGAGGGATGCTGTAATTCCTGATTGGCCCTCCGGTGTACTTTATGCCTACCTACCAATCCCATTAATTCTGAAATTTCTGCAGAAAACTGCCAGGTTGAAAAGCAAAGTCATCCTCATTCCACCTTACTGGCCTCGGCAGGTTTGGTTTTCCTTCCTTCCTTTGGCCTCACTTACTTTACCAACTTTGGATTCGGGATCCAATTCCATACCTCTTATCTCACCCAATGAGCATGATCCATCCAGACATTTTAAACCTTAGGCTTGATGGCCTGGTTTCTCCAATTCCATTAATAGCCAGATAACCAATGCTGTCTTCCCCTGTCTGACATATACTTTTATCTTCTGATAAACCTTCAACAGGAAAACTCTATACAAGTAAATGGAAAAGATTTGTTTACTAGGCACAACAAAATCATATTGAACCCCTGTCAGCTCCGATTCATAACATACTTGACTTTTTAAAGAAGGGACTAGTTTCTCAACCCTTAAGGTTCAGTTAGCAACAGTATCAAGTTTTCACATTGGATGTGAAGGTTCTTCAGAAGCCTGTCATAAATTGTGCAGAACTTTCTTGCGAAGTGCTCTTCTGTTGAGACCTCCATTTAAAAACCCTACTCCCCCATGGGATCTCAATCTAGTACTGCATGCCCTGATACATTCCCCCTTTGAACCAGCAGCTAAATGTGAACTTAAGTATCTTACCTGGAAAACTGTTTTAGTAGCTATTACCTCTGCTAGACGAATTTCAGAGATTCAAGCTTTATCTTCAAAACCTCCATACTTGGTCCTTTTACAAGGATAGAGTGACGCTACAAACAAACGCCACCAAGGTGATGTCAGAATCTAATATCAATCAATCCATTCATTTACTCCGTATTCTTTCCTAATTTTGCAAACAAGAATGAATACGTTACATTTATTGGATGTTCACAGACAGGTATGTTTTTTACCTGCATAGAAGAAAAGAGATTAGAAAAGCAGACCAGTTGTTTCCTTGGAAGAATTGAAATTGGATAAACCATTTGCAAAAGTAACTTTAGCCAGATGGCTAACTGATTGTATTTCATTTATCTATAACAAATTGTGTAGTAACTTGTTAAAACCAGTTTTAGCTTATTCGCCTAGGTCCATGGCAACTTCTTCAGTCTTTCTATCCAGAGCCCCCATGGAATAGATGTGCAGCAGTAACTTGGGCTACTCCGCATACCTTTGCTACTCATTACAAATTGGATCTGGTCTCCAGGGGTAGAGCATCATTTTGGTTCAACTGTACTCAGGAATATCCTTCCTTAGAGTCCACCTAGGATTGTAGTTAGCTGGGGACTCTGTCCCAGCAGTTGAGGATAGAATGAAAATTGACAATATTAGATAAAGAAGTTATGTATTCACAGTAACGTTCCATCTGTGTTGTCTGTTTTCATTCTTCCTCAACTTCACTCCCACCAGCCCCCATCCCTTCTGTTCACAAACTTCTGGACAAATGAGTTGTTAGAGGAACATCACTGTCCTTTTTATTGAACTCCAGATTTAGTTTTTTCCTTTGTGGAGCACATGCAATTTTGTTTCCTAGAGTTGTACATGTTAAACATTCTTTCTGGTAAAATCAGAAAACAAGACCTGAGGTAGCTTAGGGCTGATGCGTTATGGGTAAGGGACAAGCTCGAGAGCTTCTTGGTTACCACGAGCTTTAGTAACGACCAAGTCAGATCTGAGGATCAGATACAAAACCCAACAGTTGAGGAAGAATGAAAATGGACAACACAGATGGAATGTTACGGTGAATATATAACTTCTTTTTTCAGATCCCAGGGGTCAGCCAAGCCAATGGCTTTTCATGTGCATCATTCTAGACGATTAAGGTTCCTTTAACAAAAAACAAAAGCCTACAGCTTAAACCAGGCAGCAGTCTAACCAGGGTTTTTGAATTCTTCCCAGACCTTCTTGGGACAGGTAAAATGACTTTAATAAGATTTTGTCTTCATAGGTTCATAGGTAGGTACTAGGCTATCGGCCCTAGGGGCCCATACAAGCCTAGCCAAAAAATGTACCCTGGCTTTCGCCACCCAAGAAAATTATTTTCCTGTGCCCCTGTTGAGCAGAGCCACAGAAGTGATCCCTGGGGTGAATTTCCCATTTCCCATCCAATCATCAAGATTTTTCTTGAAGAGTGCTAATGAGGAGCTCTGTTTGACATAGATAGGTAGTCTGTTCCAGAGTATAGGAAGTCTCTGGGACAGGAATCTGTCCCTCCAGCATGTTCTGTTTATTGTGGTGACAAGGTTAAGGTACCTAGAGCATGTAGCTCGGAGGGATTTGGATTTATTTAAGTGGAGCATGTCCAACAGCTCTGGGTTTGACATAGCCTTGTATGTTAGGCAGAGATCGCCCCTGAGTAGGCAATATGCGATGGAGTAAAGCTGTAGTTTTTTGAGACGGTCTACATAGGGCATCTGTTTGAGGCCAGTATTCCTCTTTGTGAGGTATTTCTGTGGTTTTTCCAGTTGTAGAGGTCTTATGAGGTACATACCAAAAGGGGCGTTATACTCTATAATGGGTCTAAGAGGGGAACAATGACCTCTTTATTTCTGGATGAGAATCCTTTTGTGATGAGATGAGCCACGTAGAAGGATTTCCTGACCACTGTGGCGATGTGATTATCAAAGGAGAGACTACTGTCCACCTGTGTCCCAAGGTCTCTTATCACATTTTTGGCATTAAGTAGACTATCAGCTATGTGGTAGTTCATGGGTACAGAGTTTTTACCAAAGGGGATGACAATACACTTTTTGGCATTGAGCTTCAGGCCATGGCTTTGACACCAGGTATCTGTCTCAGTGAGGCCCTTTTGTAGTTTGTCCACATCGTTAGGAGTTTTGATTATGGCTCCTAGTTTGCAGTCTGTGTTGGCCTGCACTTCAGAGAAGTAGATACCAAACAGGAGGGGACCCAGGACTGAACCCTGTGGTTCTCCACTTGTCACTCGTCTGATGTCGGATTTGGAATCCACTACTTTCACAGTATGGGTTCTGTCCATGAGCCACTTGGCAACCCATCTTGTGACATAAGGATTTATACCTAGTTTAGTGAGCTTATCTATAATTCCAGAGTGGGGGATGGTGTCAAAAGCCTTGGCGAGATCTAGATAAGCTGTGTGAACCATTTTACCCTCATCTATGGCTTTGCTGACTGCTTCAAAGAAGTCAGTCAGGTTTAGGAGACACGATCTGCCTTTTACAAATCCAAACTGAGTAGGGTCCAGAGTTTGGAGATTACCAATGTCTTTATTTATGAGTTCCATGATGATACATTCCATGGCCTTGCAGACCAGGCTTGTCAGTCTAATGGGGCGGTAGTTCCCGGGGTCCATCGTGGCTCCCCTTTGTGGAGTGGGATAACTGTCGTGGTGCACCATTCAGTGGGTACAAAGCCTGAGGTGAGGCTATGACTGAACATGGTACTTGGGTAGGGTGTCAGTTCATTCTGTAGTTAGTGTAGAACACAGCCTGGGATATTGTCAGGTCCCATGGATGCTGTGTTCTTGGCTTTGGAGAGTGTGTTTTTTTACCTGTGCAGCCGTGATTATAGGAACTTTGCATTCTTCCGGTATAGAGATGGGCCCTCTAGGGGGTGAGAGGAGGGTAAAGTTAGCACTGAACGTATCTGCTAGGATGTTGGCAATATCAGTTGGTTCTGTATATTTAGTGCCATTATGCTGTAACTCAGAGCAGATCTGAGTGTCCCCATTTAGATTCTTTTCATAGCTATAGAATGCTTTGTGGTTGTCTTTAGAGTCAGTGACAATTTTGTTTTCGTAACTAGCTTTGGAGGATTTTATGAGGGATCTCAGCTTCTTACTGAGGTTGACCAGGGAGTTCCTCCAGTCATGGGATTTTACTCTTTTTTTGCAACAGTTTCCTCCTTCTGTTGTAGAGTTTGTTTATGGCAGAGGACCAACAGATTGGCTTCCTTTTTTTGGAGAATAACATCTTGCTTCTATTAGGGATAGCGTGATCCATGCACTCATGTAAGTGCTTATAAAGTGCATTTGTGTAGGATTCAGCAGTCATACCTCTATTGTCCGTCTGCATGGGTGTCATGAAGTTTGCCACTTCTGTCTTAAGAAGTGTGAAGGTGGCTTTTGAGAAGTTTTTTATGATGGTTTCCCTAATTGGGGCTGGGGGTGGATGTGGATGTCTAGGCTGATTAGCTTGTGGTCGGATCTGACCAATGAGGAATTGACCTGGTGTGTAATGACCAGGTCTAGGATATTGCTGCCCCTGGTGGGGGTGTGAATAAGTTGATTCAAGGCGTTGGAATTTATGAATTCTAGAAAACGTTGAGCAAAAGAGTTGGTACATGATTAGTTTTCCTAGTTAATGGTGGGGTAGTTGAAATCGCTCATTATTAGGGTGTTGGGTTGTACCCTAATACTTTCCAGTGTATCAAGAAATGAGGAGTGTGAATCCTGGGGCATGGTGGGGGGTCTGTAGCAAGCTACAATTTGGATTGCGGTCTTGCCCAGAGTTAGTTGCACTTGGATAATCTTGATGCATTATGCTGAGCAACTAGCCTGGAGGTGTGGATATCCATAATGAATATGGACACGCCTCCACCTTTAGTGCTTCTTTCTGGGTTAGGTGGCCGAAAGGTTTGGTATGAATTGAAGCCTGGTAATGCAGGGGTGCTCTCTGGAACTTTGAACAAGGTCTCTGTCACTGCACAGATGTCAGTGTTCTCCATTTTAAGGAGTGCCTCGAGTGAGTGCATTTTGAGGTTTAGATGTCTAGCATTGAGTAGCATTACTGTCAGATTTTGCTTGCTTGTACCTGTTACGGTGGTGAATTTGTCATTTGAACCTTGCCTAAAAAAGGCACTATAGGGGTGGCAAGAGCCTTAGCCATTATCCAGAATCCTAAGGGCGACAGGTGCAGGCCATCTCTGGCAAAGCATCGTGGACTGTCGATCATGTTGTCCCAGGCAGACAAATACTGGATCCCCTTAGAGTGACACCAGAAGCTTTGCCAATTGTTGAAGTCAATCATTTTGTCCTTTTTCTGTGGTATCATTCTGGGTGATGGCAGGATGCTACTCAGGGTTAGGGTCGTACCTGCCTGGGATACAAAATTGGAGAGCTCCTCCATGTCTCTTTTCATGTAGTCCAGGGAGGTACGTCTCAGGTCATTCACACCAACATGGACAATGACAGTGTCATATTTGTACTTATTGTGGAGTGACCTGAGTGCATGTGTTATGTGGTGGATCCTGGCACCTGACAGGCAGCTGACAGTAACTTGCTCCTTGTTTAGTCCAGTGAATGGAACATCAGTGTGCCTGACTATAGAGTCATCTATGACTAGAGTGTTGGGTACGTTGTTATGCCTTATGGGCTGTGGTTGAGTGGCACACTGAGTTTGTGGGCTATGTGTCATTTGGGTTGTGTTGGGGGGTGGAGTTTGCTTGCGTTTATGCTTTGGATGTCCTTGATGCTTGGGCAGGTTTTTATTGAGAGCCTATGCGAATGTAGGTGTGTGTTTTGTGTTTCTATGTGTGTGTTTTGGTGGTGAAGGTTTTGAGGGACTATGTGATGAGTGTGGTGTGGTGCAAGTGTTTACCTTCTCCTCTTGACTGTCTAGTCCAGTCTTGGGTGAAGAGAGCTTTGCTTCCAGTTTGGCTATATAAGTGCATCTCTCACAGGTTGTAGTGTTGGGTGGTAGGAGGAGAGTGTTGTCTGTGTACATGAGGCAATTGGTGCATTGCCCCAAGATGCCCAGATTCATCAGGTAGACAGGAGAAATCACTGTGAGCTGACCCTTAGACATGCCTGGATAAGTGCTTATTTATTAAGTACTAAAAACTGCTTTCCACTACACAAGTGAGGAAAGTTGAGTGCTGTAGTAATTTGCAGCTTATATAGTGCTTACAATGAGTTCTGAACAAGTGCGGAGTTCAAAGAAACAGATTTGAGTGCTGAAACTAGAAAACTGGCTAGTTATAAAAAAAAAAAAAAAACTAAGCTAGAAGGCTTCCCTTGAACAGAGAAGGGCTTGGGGGCTCAGAAGCCTACAAACAGTCTATACCACTTAACAGGAAAGGCAGGAAACAAGCTTAAATTTTTTTTTCTGTTTCCCAGATGCTCTCTTTGTACACAATAGGAGTGCCTGAAATCAGAATATGACCTCACTGCACTCAGTTGAGTGAGCAAATGAGATATGGGCCCAGAAGGAGTATCCAAACACAAATTTACAATAGGGGCGGGCAGTTTCAAGGCCACTAAGATTAACACCAAAACAAAAACAGGGAGGGTGGGTGGGACTAACTGAAGAGCAGAGTCAAAACTTCCAGTTCAGTTGATATTCCTGCAACACAGTTAAATCAGTTTAAATACTGTAGTATTTGAAAAAAAGCGCAGATAAAGGTACTTAAGTTCTCTTATACGTCCAGTTGAATACAGCTAGATCTTAGCTGGTCAAAGCTGAGGGTTTTAAGCAGAAAATATTTCAAACTGTACTACTTAAATAGACAAGGACAGGAAATCAAAGAATGTGGCTACCCCCACACCTGCAATTACTAACAAATAATAAAATTCAAGCAAGCACAGACTGAAGAGCAGAGTCAAAACTTCCAGTTCACTTAATACTCCTGCAACACAGTTAAATCAATTTAAATACTGTATTATTTGAAAAAAGTGCAGATAAAGGTACTTAAATTCTCTTATACATCCAGTTGAATATAGCTAGATCTTAGCCGGCCAAAGCTGAGGTTTTTAAGCAGAAAATATTTCAAACTGTACCACTTAAATAGGCAAGCACAAGAAAACAAAGAATGTGGCTACCCCACACCTGCAATTACTAACAAATAATAAAATTCAAGCAAGCACAGACTGAAGAGCAGAGACAAAACTTCCAGTTCAGTTAATATTCCTGCAACACAGTTAAATCAACTTAAATACTGTATTTGAAAAAAAGTGCAGATAAAGGTCCTTAAATTCTCTTATACGTCCATTTGAATACAGGTAGATCTTAGCCGGCCAAAGCTGAGGTTTTTAAGCAGAAAATATTTCAAACTGTACCACTTAAATAGGCAAGGACAAGAAATCAAAGAACGTGGCTACCCCCACACCTGCAATTACTAACAAATAATAAAATTCAAGCAAGCACTGACTGAAGAACAGAGTTAAAACTTCCAGTTCAGTTAATATTCCTGCAACACAGTTAAATCAATTTGAATACTGTATTATTTGAAAAAACGTGCAGATAAAGGTACTTAAATTCTTAAATTCATGCCCAAATATGGAACTCCATTGTAGTTAGTGGGCGATTTAGCTTCTTCAGCAGGACCATTCCTTGGACCTTGCCAAAATGCTTTCATGTCAGTTGCTTTTCACAATCCTAAATGAGATGTTGGAGGAGCACCTGCTACTTCAGACAGTTAAGATGCTTACCTTCATGTTTTCTTTCAGTCACCGACAAGATTCAAGTTTTCTGTTCAAGATAGGTGGACTGGTGTTTACATGCTTCCTTACTGTGATAAAGGGCTGGTATCTACTATGTTCAACAGCTGTAATATGTGAAAGACATAATTGTGATGCTTCTGAGGTGCTGGGAATAATGGTGAATTTCAAGATGATATAGCTCAGTCCCTCTCAGATTGTGGTCTTAGTCTTATATGGGTTCCACAGTAAGGGCAGGTTTCTCTTACTTGTGAAAGGAGTTTACTAGATGCCCTTTCCGAGTTGACGTTAAAGGACAACAGGTGCCTACAGATTTTTCGTTGATGGTGTCTATAATTGTGATTCTGTTTTGCCAAGTTTCATATTAGGTACGCAAAGCATTTTAGTAAAATAGTGGAGGTGTGACGTAGTCTCTGGAAAACTGCAAATGTATCAGCACGACTGACTAGAATGAGTGATATACAGAGATCTCCAACTTGTCTGCAGGGTGTAGCCTTTTATCATCCTTTAACTTTGATCCTGACTTCAAATGCAGCTCTTCGCCGTTGGGAAGCTCATTTTATCATTTGGATATCTCATAAGTATTGGAAATCTGCCACAGCAATGACTTATTTTAGAGATGATAGTATTCAGGAAAAGTGATTTTTTCTGTCTCAGTATAGCATAGTTCTGAATTGACAGATATTACTGGAATATAGCATTACAAAAGCATCCAAGTCTGCTCTTCTTCTTTGAGAGAACTTGTACTGCTAGGACTGAGAATTAAAAGTTCTTTCATTTTAGTATACTCAAGTTTACAACAGTCTTTTAGACCTTTTCAGCTGCTTTATTGTACTGCTTTGTGAATTGCAGTTAGAAAACTCTTAATTACATATGTCTGTAACTGCAGAAAATACTGATTTACAAACCCTCTGCTTTCTAATGCCAAATTCTGGAAAGTTCTGGCTGAAGACAGTTTGTTTTGTGGAGTACAAGATTCATCAATTCCCTTTTTTTTCCTGCTTATCTTAATTTAGTGGTGCTGGTCAACGATCAGAAGCACTGTATCCAGACAGAGCTGTATTCTCTGATGAAGCCATGTCTGGCTTATTCTGTTTCAAGATGTATCACTAATCTTCATCTTTCTCTCTGAGCTTAAATCCCTTTCCCTCACACACACACGCATATGTTTGTTTTTTTAAACATTTTATTAAATCACAATTTGCATGGTGATATAGATACACATAAAAGAAAAGAAAACAAATCATTGTGACATTTTCACTATGTTTTATGCAGTATACATATGTTTTAACAGTTATCATTCACTTCCATTTTACATAAATCATTGAATGCCTGCCTTCCCTTAAACCTTACTCCTCCTGAACATTATTTTGCATATATTGTTCCCACAGACTCCATTTATTTCTATGTAATTTACTCTTTCTTTTTTCTAAAGATCCTACCTCTATTTCTTTTATTTCCTTTACTGTATTTAGTGGTTCAGTTACAGTTTATTTTGATTTTGATATCTATTTTCTAGTAATTGTTTTTTTAGGTAGCCAAGAGCATTAAACTTAGTAAAGTATTACCATGCCTAGGCAAGTCATCCTGTGTTCCAGCTCAAAATAATAATTTCCTTAGTTACAATCATTTAATCCCCCAATATTTCTGATATAATTCTGTATAGAGAATTTTTAAAGTCTGTCAAGTCATGAAACTACCGAAAAATATATTCCCACTTACCACTCTTTCCCATCACACCTCTAACATTTGATGCCCTTCTATTCTCATGTTGCAGTATTCATCACATATGGGTCTTCTCCTCTTGCTACCCGAATGTCCAGTCAATCTACAAAAGTTTTCAGTCATAGTATGGTGCATGGGATGTCTGACGTGGCTAGCTCAACGTGGGCCATAAAAGTGCTGTCTGCATGCACCAGCCCTCAGAACTTCTCAGCTTCTGGTCTTCCTGCCATCCCGGCCATCAGATCTCGCGAAAATCAGATTTAAGTGCACTTTGGGGAACCTTTCAGTCATTTTATTTTATTTAATGCCTGTTCATGCCATCCAGAAAGGGAAAATCAGATTTAAGTGCACTTTGGGGAACCTTTCAGTCATTTTATTTTATTTAATGCTTGCTCATGTCATCCAGAAAGGGCAAGTGTAAGTGCAGCCGTCCGATACCCAATAAGGATACCCATGATCAGTGTCTTTTCTGTTTAGGATGGTTGCATGACCACAAGGCCTACTCCAGTTTCAGGCGTTTGTACCCAAAACATTGCACAGGTGTCTGCATGTGCTCAATCTTTATTTAGAAAATCAATGACTTAAGCTACTAGCCTTAGGTATGGAAGGTCCCGTTGACGTACCTACTGAACCACCTAAAAAGAGGGCCAGTTCTTCCAGGCCTACCTCTACTGCTGCACCTTTTGTGTCCAACCTTCAGCCTGTGAACGACAGGCTGGTAGAGGATCCAGACTCCGCTGCTTCAGATTTAGCGGGTACCTCAATGGAAGGATCTGGCATGGAGGGCACGTCCATTGATGCTTTAATGTCGTTGGTCTCCAATGTCGGGGGTGGGGCCCAGCGATTTACAGTAGGTACTACAAATCCCAACAGTTCTTTACAGTCGTCTGATTACAGGCCCTTCTCCCTTCAGATGCCCGCTAGGCCTCTAAAGAGAAAGGAATAAAGGAAACACATCTCTCCCCTTCCTGAAAGCATGTCTGATTGACAGGCTTCAGCCAAAGTTTGTTCAGTGCCTTTATGGCCTTATGACTTTTCACCACAAGGTCTTCCACAATGCTCCCTCCTACTCTGAGCCCTAGGCCTCTAACTTCTGATCCAACCATTAGGGAAGAAGAGGATTTCTCTTATTCCTCATCTGAGGAATCACTCTCCTACACCTCTCACCTTCCTTCTCCCTTGGGGTATGGCTGTCCAGAGGAAGAATCCATCGACCCCGACTCCCCAGCTGAGGATTTGACCTTTGTGGAAACCATTACCAAGGCGAAAGAACATTTTAAGTGGAAATCCTGTGATATGTCTGAAGTCCTCAAAAGATATTATGATCTCATTCAGATGGATTCCCCAACACCTACTGCTGTACCTCAGTTCTGCCTGCCTTCCTGGATGCCTTCTGCTTTGCATCCTTGAATCCTGACTCATAACCCCCTGCTCCACACAGGCCTGATGGATTTTATAAAGTTCCTGAATCTGCCAAGTATTTGGTAAAACGTCCTCCAGCAGACCAAGCCACAATTTTCATTTCCACTAATACTTGGGAGCCATGTAGATATCATTCCTTTGATCCTGTGTAAACTGTTTTTTCAGACTGTTCCAAATCTTTCAAACCTCCTATATTTATTTTTGTAGTTATCATGCAATATTTTATATGCCTCACTAATTATCCCTTTTTTTAACAGCAGCTTCTATTCTAGATTCTATTAAAATCACTACCAGAGCTAGTCTTTCACTTAGATTTCCCTTATCCCCTTTCCATTACTTCTGCTGTCAATGCTTGGTAGGGAAGGCAGTCGTCTCTAACCTGCAAAAATACAGCACCACCACCACCGACCTCCAAAACTATAAAATAACTTATAGGATCCAAAGTCTGATGCAAAAGACAGAACCTGTGAACGTTATAAAACCACCAGTGCTTTAATTACTTCTAGCGCCTTGGTGTAACCACCTTCAAGGAATACATAACAAGAAGACAAACAATACCTTTTATACTTCTCCACACATTTTAAACCGTCCATAAATAGATAATTAATTCACCAATTACACAATTAAAAAATCTTTTTCTTAAAGCAAACACTTCCAATTTAGTTCATTGTTAAGCTTCATAGGGACCAACGTATTATATTTTAAAATGTATATAGATTCCTTATATAAAAGTTTTTCTTTCAATAATATTTCATTTTCATGTCGAAAATTAATCTGTTCCAAAATACTTCCCTGTAACAATAAATGATTGCCACCATGTGCAATTTTAAAATGTGCAGAAATAAACTTTTCTTCCCTTTGATTTTAAATGTGTCTCAGATGTTCCATGAATCTAACATAGAACATTCTCTTCATTTCTCCAACGTAGAACAAGTTGCAGGGACATTTCAGCACATAAAACTACCACTTTACTATCACAGGAAAATGACCCTTTAGGTGTAAATTTAACATTGTGAATAAAATCAAAAGAATGTGTTATATGTGCACAAACAGAGCACTTACCACATCTGGAAGTGCCAAAACATACTGGAAATGTATATATATCCAACCTAGGCAAGACAAAACCTCCATGCACTAACATGTCCTTCAGGCTTTTACTCCTTACGTAAGACATAGAGGGATATTCAGGTAATACATTTAATAAGACCTTATCTTGCAATAAAAACTTCCAATAATATTTAATCATGTTTGTGATTTCATCACTTTTAATATTGTACATATTGCTCAGACACAGCTCCACGTGGTCCTGTTGAGTCTTCCTGGCTACAGAGAACTGAAAAAAAGCAACTGCTTTCCTGATTAAGTATCCTGCTGTTTTTTATATTTGTTTTACCTTCTACTGCTTACCTAGAGTAAGCTTTAACTGTTTTCATAGTTATTTACTGCATTTTTTATTATCTGCACTTAAAAGTACATTTTAGTCGAAATTAGTCTAATTCAAGTCGAAAAGTGTTTGTTTGCTGTTTAATTTAATTGTTTGGCTGCCCACTAAAGTGTGCTAGCCTGAACTACTCACTTATTGCCTTTTCTGCATTTCTGTGTGTTTCTATTTAAAAACAAAAAAAGCAAAAAAATATTCCTTGTTTTCCTGCCTCTCCTAAACTAGTTAGACCAGTTTACAGGCCTTGCTGTATCCTGGGCTGTGTTGTAGTTCCTGTGTTGTCCATTGCCTTACTTGGATAGAAGGAAGTTTCTTAGCTCACCAGTAGGAGTGGGGAGCCTTGAATAGCCTACCTGTCCTTGAGGGAAGTGACCTCAGCACAAGAAGCTGTAGTAATTGGTCATTTTGGACCATTTCTAGCTCTTTTGAAGTTCCCTGGTTAAAATCTGCCTCTGGCTTTTTTTTGAAGCCATATTGCTCAGACACAGCTCCACGTGGTCCTGTTGAGTCTTCCTGGCTACAGAGAACTGAAAAAAAGTGACTGCTTTCCTGATTAAGTATCCTGCTGTTTTTTTATATTTGTTTTACCTTCTACTGCTTACCTAGAGCAAGCTTTAACTGTTTTCATAGTTATTTACTGCATTTTTTATTATCTGCACTTAAAAGTACATTTTAGTCGAAGTTAGTCTAATTTAAGTCAAAAAGTGTTTGTTTGCTGTTTAATTTGTTTGGCTGCCCACTAAAGAGTGCTAGCCTGTACTACTGACTTATTGCCTTTTCTGCATTTAGCGCGGAGTTGCCACTAGAGCACCATCAGGCAGCGCCGGTTAAACAAGGTTAAACTATTTCTGGCTCCGTAAAGTCTGCTCTTCATTTTTTCCCTTAGAACTGCTCTACTTGTAATCTAAACAGTCTATTCTCTATCTGTAAAGCTCAGCACTTGTTCCTAAAGCACTTTTTAGTCAGGTAAAGCACTTCTATATTATACAAAGTACTTCACTAGCTTAAAACCCCCTTGAGTACCCACTTCCCTATAGGTCCTTTCTGACTCAGTTACACAGCAAACTTTTTCTTTTTTTTTTTTTTCGATAATCATTTTTATTGTTTTTCACAATCATAATACAAACCACACACTATTTACATTATTTACAAAATTGCTTCCAATGGTTAATTTCACCACATGTATCAACATCATGTCTTAACAGTAGATCTAGCACTGATCAGGGAAAAAGAAAGAAAAAAAAAACACTAAAGAGAAACTTCGTAACAAACCAAAGCCAACAATCTGTAATGTTTCTACGTCCTCTATCTAATCTAAGATTAATTTTGTTCTCCTACTATAAATCCTGAGAGAAAGTGGATAGGAACCTCTAGGCCAACACAATGTTGAAAATTTGCTCCCATATTTTTATACTGTTTATGCTTTTCTTGTTGTTACTAATTAATAACGTATGTGCTAAAATATGCCTTATCGCTAACAATCTGAAATTATCCCACTATGTCTGGGCTGGGTTCAACCAATTTGTGGCTATATATAATTTCATTAGTAAACAGATATTCATAATTACGATCCTTCTTGATTTATCTAAGTTCTCTGGGGGAATGTGGAGAATCATAAATTCCCAGGAGAGTGTTGAGTTTTGGTAACCCATTTTTTGTAACTGCAATTTTAATGAGTTCCACAATTTATAGATGCATTTGCAACTCCAGAACATGTGTAGCAGATCCGCTGTCTGATCTAAACACTGTGGACATTTGGGTGAGTTCTTCGAATCAAATTTGTGAAGAGTGAGACGAGTATAATAAGCGTTATTGAATATCATCAGTTGAGTAAAGACCAGTTTTTGAAGGGATACTGACTTCAATGTTAAGCTAAATGCCTCCAATATCTAACTGTCATCTATCGATACCAATTTCTCTTTCCAATATTTCGATAAAAGAATATAATTATTGTATTTCCTCTCTTTTATCACTTTATAAGCTGAGGTCATGAATTTTCTGTCTTGTAACAGGGCTTCCCACAGATTACGAGAAATAGCTAGGTCCTCTTCTTTAATTTCAGAGTTACTAAAATAATTTATAGCCAGATCTTTTAGCTGCCTCATTATAATTAGATAAGAAATGGGAAGATTAATCTCTTTTAAGATATCATGTACTGCTACTCCTAGGAAGGGGTATAAATCAAGCACAGTTAAATCCTTAATAAGGGTGAATTTCTTTAAATCTATCAAATGAGTACCAATAGTCATATTTGGATTCCCATGAAACGGTTGAAAAACCATCATATAGTTTAGTAAGTTTAGAGAGGCAAACAAAGTTTGAATTGCCGTTACATACTTCTTAATGTGTTCCATTAGATCATATTTGCTCAGTGTTCGATTTAAAAATGGTACCGCTTTAACGTTAATTCCCACTCCGCTTATGTGTTTAGAAGTTAGAAGCACCCATTTGGGTATCCATTTTCTAATATTATTATCCAAGTAAGCCACCCTTAAAATCCTATTAGCCTGAATCACTAAATAGTACATTTCAAAATCCGGGAGATCCAACCCCACCCCCCCTATTTTTTGGAGCCATCAATTTCTCGTATGATATTCTCGTCTTTAAGGGTTCCCAAAGAAATCTCCCCAATCCTATCTGAAACTGTTTAAAAAATGTTTTTGTGATATTGAGTTGTGCAGCTCTAAAAATATATAACATTCTAGGAAGAATATTCATTTTTATAATCGCTGCTCTTGCCATCATTGGTAACTTCAGTTTGCTCCATCTTTTTAGATCCAATGTTATTTGATCTCCAGTTGATTTAATATTATTCATAAAGAAATCTCTGTTTTCCATTGAGAATGCAACCCCCAGATATTTTATCTTTTCTTCCGTCGTTACTTGTCCTATCAGTGGTAGCATTGAAAAAGGTGTGGGTGTCTTTAGAGGGAATATTTTGTTTTTTTTTGAAATTTAGCTTATAATTAGAAATTCTCTCAAAGTTTTGTATTGCTGTTAGTATTTTTTCAGTATCAGAAACCGGTGTAGTACAGTGTATATTTAAATCATCTGCAAAGGCAGCCATCCTAATCTTTGTCCCAAAAAGTACTGGAGAGTTATAAAAGACATTTTGCTTAATGTGTAGAAATAAGGGCTCCAGATACAGATTAAATAAAATGGGAGATAATGGGCATCCCTGGCGAGTACCATTTGTAATTTGTATCCTTTTAGAGTATTCATGATTTATAGATAAATTTGTATATGCATTATTGTATAATTTTCTTAACGTTGAAATAAACTCCTGAGGTATATTAAAACATGGTATTATATCGAATAAATAAACCAGATTTACTCTATCGAATGCTTTCTGAGCATCAACTATTAGGGCGTATATGTTCATATTTTTATATTTCGCATAAGAAATTAGTGTATGAAGTGTTAATGTATTGTCCGTGGTCTGTCTCCCATCTATAAACCCCGCCTGTTCCTCTGATATTATTAAATTTATTACTTTTTTCAGTCTACTAGCCAGAATGGATGTCATGATTTTCATGTCAATATTCAGAAGTGATATGGGCCTGTAGTTATCTGGATTTTTGGAATCACTATTCTCCTTCAATATCAAGATTGTCCTTGAGGCATTGAAATGAGGATCCTTACTCCCATTCAGAATAATATAATTAAAGGTCTGTGACAGTACATTACTCAGAATCTCACTAAAGGTTTTATAAAATTCCGAGGTCGGACCATCAGGTCCTGGGGCTTCAGCTTCTTAATTGACTCTAAAACCTCCTCAACTGTAATCGGTTTAGTTTAACCCTCTATGATAGTCCTTGTCAATACTAGGGAAAATGATTTTCTGAAGGAAATCTTTTCTCTCTTTATCTTGTAATTGTGTTTGCTGCTCGCCATAAATCTGATTAAAGATTAGTTCAAAAGTCTTCATGATATCTGCCTTATCAGTATATGTAGTATTGTTATAATTTATTTCAGTAATTAATCGTGCTGATTTCGTCTGATTAATAATGCGGGCTAAAGCTTTCGAGGGAGTTTGAATATGATTTGCATATTTTACTAAACTTCTTTGTTCATACAGTGTCAATTTCCTATTATTTAGTAGAAACAGCTCTTTCTGACATCTTAATAACTCAGTTTCTGTCTGTTTATTATAGTTCTTCATCAACTCTTGTTCCAATAGTTGCATTTTGGTTTCCAGATCCAGTTGTTCCTTATTTTGTAATTTTTTATAATATGTAGCTTTTTGAATAAATAATCCTCTTACCAACGTTTTAGTTGTAGCCCATTCTATATCTGTTGGGTGACTATTTTGAGGAATATTGTCTAATAACTGTTTAAGCGTCTCCTTAACTTCTTTTAATATATCCTCTTTGGTCAATAAGTATGGGTTTAAGGTCCAATTATATCCATGATGTCTTTTAGTATTCATATTTTATTTATTTATTTATTTATTTTACATTTGTTAACCGGGCTGGTCTAACTGGATACATATCCGTTTTCAGTAGAGGCCCGAGGAGAAAAGCTCCAATACACAATAGAAGTACATATTTAAATTGCAAGATTCAAAGTATTGTTACAACAAGAGAATACAGCTTACATATGCAGGAATGAAAATTTACATAGATGTTAAATAAGACTAAAGGACAGACAGGAAATTATACACAGAACATTGATTTCGTTAAAGATACTGAAAAATAGACTGAAATCAGAGATTTTCCTTATTACTAAAAGGAAAGAGAAATTTTAGAGATCTGCAATTAGGGAAATGGGCTAGGAAGTGGACCTAGAAGTAAAGAGATATGTAGTTAGTCAGGTTCTCGACATGGGCATGTCCATTGTGTGGAGAGATATTCTTTAAGGTTAGCTTTGAAATGATAGAAAGAAGTAAGTCTAAGGTTGTTTGGCAGGAGTTCCACTGCTTGCCAATGGAATTGCATAAAGGGCATCCCCACCTGAGTTTTTGCTTTAATGGTTAGGATCTGGATGCTGTTTGATGATCGGAGACTATTGAGGTTAGTATATGGAGTTAGAATTTTGCACAGTGAGGGAGTTCTATCAGGATGGTTGATAATTTTATAAGCTTTGTGAGTTGGCTAAGTTTGAGGAGATTTGGCAGTTCCAACCAGCCAAGTCTTAAGATTAAGGCAATGATGGGTTCGATAAGGGGAACCTGTAATAAATCTGGCAATGTGGTTATAGGCAAGAGAGAGCATGTTAAGTTCACGTTTATTGAGAAAAGAGAGGATGGAAGCATAGAGGAGGGAAGAGAGGAGATGGGTACGAGCAATAGTTAATTTGGTAGTGGGAGTTAGGAAGTTTTAATTCTGTACATAGATCCTAGTTTTTGTTAACAGACTTTACTGTTTGGGTAATGTGTATGTCAAATTTGAGCTTATGATCAATAGTGACACCTAGCAGTTTGGTACTGGTGACAGGGGTTATGAGGGTCCCATTAGTGGATTTAATATGAAAGGTTGTGTTGTTAGTGTTTGGGAGTTCTTTACCTAGAGGTGAGAAGGCGTTGGGAAGAAAAGTAATAGTTTGGTTTTAGATGGGTTAAGTAGAAGTTTTAAGTCAGTGAACCATTTTCAACTAGTGCAAAACAATGTTGTGTGGTCATTTGGAGATTGAGAGGCAGATTAAGGTGGAGTCGCCTTATTGTATACAGGTGGATTTAGGGATGATTGATTGAAGGTCATTTATGAAGATGGAAAACAGAAGTGGGCCCAGTATTGAGCCCTGAGGAACTATGGTATTCGGAGCAGTCCCGATATTCTGTTTTGCCATAGGACAGCTTGTTGCCTACCAGTGAGGTAGGAATTGAACCAGTTTGGTGCTGGAGTGTCCAGACGTAGGGTTTCAAGGATGTTGAGAAGGAATTGATGATTGACCGTATCGAATGCTTTTGATAGGTCCAGAAAGAGGGCAGATGATATGAGTTTGTTATTGCGATTGTTGTTGATTGAGTCAATAAAGGAAAGGAGGCAGTAGTTGTACTATGGTGCACGAAAACCATGCTGGGCATTGGACAAGAGATTATTAGAGGTCAGATAGTGAAGAAGTTGTTTGTGGATGCATCTTTCCATGATTTTCGCTATGGGGGACAGGATGGCTATTGGTCTATAATTTGACATTTCCAGGAGGTACCTCCTTTGTGAAGTGGAATGATATAGGAAGTCTTCCAGATTGAGGGAATGTTCATCTCAGTTATAGATCTGTTTATTAGGATTGATATGGGGTAGGCTATTTCATCAGATGCAATTTGTAAGAATTCCATGGGAAGGTGGTCAGCTAGGGTAGTTGGTTTGAGTTTTTTAGGAGGGGCGTACATAGGAGGAAGAGACTGGCTTTAAATTAAAGGGGTAGGGTTGTCACGTCGCAGTTTAGCAGCAGGTGGGGAAGTGGAGGTAAGGTGACTGGCTAAGGTTTGGATAGTCTCAGTGAAGAAGGAGTTAAAGGTGTTGGCTACTTCTTCTTGGCCTCTCTAAGAGTTTCTCAGGGGTTGGGGTGGAAGTTTTGCCTGGGTGCAGAAGGTTGTTAAAACCTGCCCAGAATTTCTTTGGTTGTTCTGGTGTTTTGCTGGAGGCTGCAGAAGTATTGTTTTTTGTCTTGGGTTATGGCAGTTTTAAGTGGCATTTCTTAGTTGTTGAAATTTACAACGGTCTTGGGGGTTTTGTGGCTCTCCATTTTCCCAGGCTTGGTAAGTTTGATTTTGGATTTAGTATCAGTAGTGAGCCAAGGTGCTATGAGTTTTGGTTCTAATTTGTCTATGTGGAGCATGTGAGTCAAGTATCTTAAGGAACGTGTCATTGAAGTGGGACACACTCTCTTCTAGTGGAAGAGTCTTTAATATGGTCCAGTTGCAGAATTTCAGGTCAGCAAGAAATAATTGAGGGCAATTCTTTTTGTTTCTGATTAATCTATATAGGGGTGTTAGAAGTTGGGCATTTATGTTTAATGATATAAGTTATTAGGTGATCGCTGAGGTCACAGGAAGGGTGCCAGTGGTGTAGTTATTAGAGTCTCTATTAGTAAGGATCCAGTCAATTATACTTTCTTTTGAAGTGAGTTGCCTATTCTGGTTGGGGATAGGATATTTTGGGAGAAACCATATAGGTTAATAGGTTGTGGAGTTATATGGGTAGAATAGAGACCAGTCAATGTTGACGTCTCCAAGAACTATGGTTTCTTGTGGGTAGTTGATGGCTAGCCAGCTCAGGGATTGCTCCAGGTTTTCTGTGTTCTTCCCTGGATATAGGTTACAATAAGGTTGATGCTTTTGAGTGTTTAGGCAGATCTGTAGGGCTATAATTTCTAGGTTTGAGATCATAGGAGGTTGTACTTGGTTCTTAAGGATGTTTAGTTTATTTTTAAACATAATAGCTATTCCTCCACCTTTTTCTTTGTCTGATGCGATCAGCCCTGAGAATATTGTACCCGGGTGGGAGGATCTCTTCATTCTTAGTAGAGGTTTTAGCCATGTTTGGTTAGACACATGATGTCAGAATGACTAGCTATGATTGAAGGTTGTGAATTTTGTTGTTAATGCTTCTTAGGTTCAGGTGTAATATTAGAAGGAGTCAGTAGGTTTTGGGTTAAATTATAGGTATTAGAGATTGGCATAGTGGTGGGACCTGGGTTTGGGTGAATATCTCCATCGATATTCATACAGTTTTCAAGTAAACTAAAAGTCTTTGTAGTTTAAATAGTATTTTGAGATTAGTTTTGTTATGTGGGATTTTAGGGTGTTGAAGTGTCGGGTGGACTATTTTGGGGATATATTTTGGCCTGGTAGATTGAGGGTGTTATATAACTGTCATGGAGATTAAATTGGGAGTTGGTGTGCACTTAGGGAAAGGAATGCCTATAAGAGTTTGGTTTTCATATATTGTTAGGATATAAGTGGTGATGAGAAGTAAAATTATGATGGGGTAATAGTATAAGTGAAATTTGCCATACTGAAGTAGGGAAGTGGGTAGCAGTGGGGAAGAGACTTTGTGTTGGGTTTGTTAGAGGTTGGGCCTTGGGGTGGGAGGAGTTATGGAGTTTGACAAGGGAGCCTTGGATTTGTTAAGTGAGAAAGTGGGAGGGACTATTTGTAGCTATAAAAGTAGGGATGCTGGGGGTGGGTGGAATAAGGGGGCAGGGAGGGCGGAGCCCGAAGCGAGGGCGGCGCTGAGCTGGGCCCACACACCGCGGCTTGGCGAGGCCGAGAAAGAACCAGCCAGGAGACTTTACAGGGTTTTAAAGGTAACAGTTCCAGTAGTATAATTCAACACAATGGAGTTACTAGTGCTGAATTTATAAAGATACAGTTTTTTACAGGCTTTGTATTGTTAAAGTCCTCAAGATAGAGTGTCAGGTTCTTGACAAGGACAGTATAGTTCTCTCTGAATAGGGTACTAATGTTTTGTATTTACCCTGATTTTTAAGAAGAGTTGAGGCTTCTGGTTTAGTCACCAGGAGACTTTACAGGGTTTTAAAGGTAACAGTTCAGTAGTATAATTCAACACAATGGAGTTACTAGTGTTGAATTTATAAAGATACAGTTTTTACAGGCTTTGTATTGTTAAAGTCCTCAAGATAGAGTGTCAGGTTCTTGACAAGGACAGTATAGTTCTCTCTGAATAGGGTACTAATGTTTTGTATTTACCCTGATTTTTAAGAAGAGTTGAGGCTTCTGGTTTAGTCACCAGGAGACTTTACAGGGTTTTAAAGGTAACAGTTCCAGTAGTATAATTCAACACAATGGAGTTACTAGTGCTGAATTTATAAAGATACAGTTTTTACAGGCTTTGTATTGTTAAAGTCCTCAAGATAGAGTGTCAGGTTCTTGACAAGGACAGTATAGTTCTCTCTGAATAGGGTACTAATGTTTTGTATTTACCCTGATTTTTAAGAAGAGTTGAGGCTTCTGGTTTAGTCACCAGGAGACTTTACAGGGTTTTAAAGGTAACAGTTCCAGTAGTATAATTCAACACAATGGAGTTACTAGTGCTGAATTTATAAAGATACAGTTTTACAGGCTTTGTATTGTTAAAGTCCTCAAGATAGAGTGTCAGGTTCTTGACAAGGACAGTATAGTTCTCTCTGAATAGGGTACTAATGTTTTGTATTTACCTGATTTTTAAGAAGAGTTGAGGCTTCTGGTTTAGTCACCGCCAGGAGACTTTACAGGGTTTTAAAGGTAACAGTTCCAGTAGTATAATTCAACACAATGGAGTTACTAGTGCTGAATTTATAAAGATACAGTTTTTTACAGGCTTTGTATTGTTAAAGTCCTCAAGATAGAGTGTCAGGTTCTTGACAAGGACAGTATAGTTCTCTCTGAATAGGGTACTAATGTTTTGTATTTACCCTGATTTTTAAGAAGAGTTGAGGCTTCTGGTTTAGTCACCGCCAGGAGACTTTACAGGGTTTTAAAGGTAACAGTTCCAGTATTATTTTTAATATTATAATATTATAATATATAATATTATAATAATATAATATTATTGGTATTTAGAGTTAAAGTTAACTTAGAATGGTCTGAGAGTTGCCTAGCCTGATTAAAAACTCTGGGGTCGACTGAAATCAATACTTCTGAAATTAAAAAAAAGTCAATTCTCGACCACATTTTATGGCAGCTAGAGTAGAAAGTAAAGTTCTCTGCCTTTGCTTGTAAGTGTGTGTGTTTAAAAGGGTCATACAATTTGAAATCAGTTTTCAGTTCTTTCAACGCTACCATTGCCTGCTTATTAAAACCTGTAGAAGCCCCTAACTTATCAAATTTAGGATCTTGGTATGAGTTTCATTCACCCCCCATCACTATATAGCAATTATTATATGACTGTAAAATGGGATAAATTGAAGTCACAAAATGATGTTGGTTCACATTAGGGGCATATACACACATAAGCACTATAGGTTTATCATAACAGTTGGATTTAAGAACCACCAAACACCATCTACCTTCTTGATCTGTTTTAATATCCAGAATTTCTCCTTGAAAGTGATTATTAATTATGATTGCTACCCCTGCACTGTTCGATGTCCCTTCCGCCGCTACAATCTTTCTAATCCATTTCTTATCCTTCATTGTCTCCCACTGGTCCTTAGTCAAATGCGTTTCTTGTAATAAGATAAAACCTGCTGTTGATTTAAAAAATAGATGCAAAAACAGCTTCCTTTTTTTCATGTTCTGGAGTCCTTTAACATTCCAAGATTCTATTATCCACATTCAAAGCTACTTAAACATGTACATCTATATCTAGTTATTTTATTTTTTTTTTTGACCATCTTAGATGAATAAGTGTTGGCATATCATAAATTATTTGGAAGCAAAGCTGCCATCGCATCCCTACCCAGTGCCTATCCACTCTTCCTCCGGACCAGGATGAACATAGGCTTTTCACACTATTTGAAACCCTCCGAGTAACTAATCTACCAACTCTATTAATTAACAATACTATGTCATGCAAAAAACCTACACCAACTACGTCTACATCTACAAAGCCTAACCCAGACATTCCCTACTAAACACTGCTTACAAGAAACTACAGCTCTGTACATATTTTTCCCAGTATACATATACACTAATTGTGTTTTAAATTCCCAATATTTCACTTCTATCAGCCTTTATGTTCAGCACTAGCATACTAGCATTATACTTCCTTGTTCTATACCATTTAGACTATTAGTTAACATAGTAAACACACAGTTGTTATACATTTTTGTTTAACTAATCTGACTATTATATTCTGCTGTATTCCACCAGAACAATCTTACACAGTTATATGCTGACATTTAAAAATCAATGCAGTTAAAAATAAAACTATAATTGTACATTCACTTGATATAGCACTCAGTAAAAAGGGAAAAATAAAGAGTTTAACAAATCAGAAAGAGAGCACACACAAAAAGGAAAAGAAGAGAGAAAGATGCAGTAATTTACACATCTAGAAACATATTATTTTGTGTTCTTTATTATTGTCACCACATTTTTACCTCTATTAATCTAAGCATGCTTACATCAATATCTAGTTGCAGATTCTAAACTCTCTCTAAAAGGAAGGAATATTAGGGATAAAGAATAATTAAATAGAAAAAAAAGGGACCAGAATTAAGAGAAAGAAAAAGAAAAGAGAAAAAAAAAAGGACAGAAAAAAAAAACTACAGTACCTTAACCTGCCACTATACCTTACAATCTCCTTGTTTAGCCATCAATACATTCAGTCAGCTTTTACCTTACCCACTCTAGCTTCATTAAACATCCTGCAGTCTTTTTACACTTAAGTCCAGAAACATCTTCGTTTTGTTTCTCCAGCAGCTCTTCTTACTTCCCAGAAATTGGATCAGTTAGGATAGTCCTATTTCTTTGCTTCGCGCTCGCGACGGGGGAACTAATTCACGAACGGACCTCCTGGCTGTACCACGCTGAAATCGGACCCCTACTTCCTCTAACAGACTTCCTGATGCCTCGAGGGATAGAAGCGCTAGCTACAGTCATAAAACTTCGTGGAATCTTCGTGTTTCAACTGGGAAAACGAGATGAAGAGATAAAAAGAAGATTTTCCAGGCCTGCTGCAGAAAACAGAACAGACAAAGGATTTCAAAGCCTCGGATCGTCGTAAATGAAGAAACCCATTCACTCTGGTGTTGAAGAAATCCTAGATGGACAGTTCACATTTCTGATGATGGTAAAGCCTTGAACAGCTTCAAAATGGTGGGTCTTGCTTCTTTTTTCGTATTTACAGAGTACTTAATGCCATCAACAGTAAAAATTAAACTATTAGGATATTTCATTTGGAATCTAATATTTTTATCAATCAGAAACTTACAGTATGGAGCCAGCATTTGTCTAGACTGCCTTATTTGTGTTGGTAAGTCCTGTGCTATGGAAACTTTATAGTTTTGCCATGTTATAGATCCACCAGATTTTTTAATGGTTAGAAGTATTTTGCTCACATCTTGGTAGTTTAATATTTTGACATACACAGGTCTGGGTGTATTTGAAGCTTGAGAGTCCCTGTATGCTCTATGCGCCCTTTCTATGACAATTTGCTTAACAGCCACGGAGTCCTTTAGCAGTATTTCAAATATTTGTGTAATGGAAGTGGTCAGATCATTATATTGGATTGATTCTGGGATCCCTCTGATAATTATGTTGTTACGTCTCGATCTTGCTTCCAAGTCCAGAATTTTGTTTTGCATCATTTGAATGTCAGCCTCATGGGACTCAGTTCTTTTAGTGAGCATTATTATGTTGTCTTCATTTGCTGCTATTCTGGTTTCCGCTTTCTCCATTCTTGCAAGAATCCGGTTGCATGTGTCACTAAATGTTTGTGTTTGGGATGTTAGATCTTTTAAGGCTTCCTGTATAGGTAGTAATGCAGTTTTAATTTCTTCCATTGTAACCTGTTGATCAGGTTTCGTTGTTACCCCTGTTTTTGCAGTCTCTTGCTGTTTGATTGTTTTCTGCCTCTTAATTATAGATTCCTTCTCCGGAGACTGTAATGCTGACAGCTTAGTTTTGGTAGTTGTAGTTTCCATATTTTTATCTTCTTTTGACATTTTGCAATGCTGCAGATCAAGTTATTTTCCAAGGAAAAGTTTCAGCAGTGAGGTAGTTCAGTCCTTTGTTTGGTGCTCTGTTCAGAGTCAACCTGACAATCAGTTTCAATCCTGTTATCACCAAGTATTTTCTTTCAATTTTTCTTCCTCAGAAAGAAAACTGACTTCTAGTAGTTAAATAATTGCTGCCAATTAGTAAATTAACTCCCAAGTGTACATCCACAAGGTTGATTTTTCTCTCTGGTATTTGGAGAGCTGAAGTACTGCAGTGTTTATAGAATGGCGGCCATCTTTGAATCCCCCACACAGCAAACTTTTTCATTTCTTCTAGCATGTCAAAGGGTCAGTTGCTAGAGTCCTCTCCTGCACAGCTGGTGAATCTGGGAATATTGAGGCAATGTTACAATTGCCTCATGTACACAGACAACCCTCTCCTCCTACCACAAAACACAAATACATGCGAGAGATGCAACTATATAGCCAAACTGGAGGCTGAGCTCTCTCAACTCAGGACTGGCAAAACCAGACAGGAGGAGAAGGTAACCACACACACCATAAACCCAGTCTCACATAGAACTATCACAACTACAAATCAAACACATAAACACACAAAGACATACTCGGAGGCACTGATCAAAAATCTACCAAAACAGCAGAGGCCTCCAAAGCAGACACCCAAACAACTGCCACCTCATGACATAACACAAGCAACACATAGATCACAAAGTCATTGTGCAAATCAGTCACAGCCCTTAAGGCCAAACACAATGCCAGACACACTTGTCATAGGTGACTCCATAGTCAGACACACTGACGTCCCACTCACCAGACTGAACAAGGAGAGGGTCACAGTAAGCTGCCTGTCGGGCGCTAGAATCCGCCACATAACACAAGCACTCAGGTCACGCCACAGCAAGTACAAGTATGACTCGGTCATTGTCCATGCCGGTGTGAATGACCTGAGACGTACCTCCCTGGACTACATGAAAAGAGACATAAAGGAGCTCTCAGATTATGTAGCCCAGGCTGGTATGACCCTGACCCTGAGCAGTATCCTACCTTCACCAAGAATGATGCCACAATACAGAGACAAAATGATCAGTTTTAATAATTGGCTTAATTTCTGGTGTCATTCTAAGGGGATCCAATGTCTGTCTGCCTGGAATGACATGCTTGACAAGCCACGCTGCTCGCAAGGGACGGCTTGCACCTGTCACCCTGGGTTTCGGGTATTGGCAAAGGCTCTTGCCACCCCCATAGTGCCTTTTTAGACAAGGCTCAAGTTCTAAACCCACCGACCTAGAAAACAATAATGGAAAAAACTAAGGGTAATGCTGCTCAATGCCAGAAGTCTAAATCTCAAGATGCACGCCCTCGAAGCCCTCCTCAGTATGGAGAACATCGATGTCTGTGCTGTTACTGAAACCTGGTTCAAGGCTCCTGAGAGCACCCCGGCACTATCAGGTTTTACCTCATATCATGCGTTCCGGCCCCAAAACCCGGACCGTACCACAAAAGGAGGGGGGTGTATCCATATTCATCAAGGATACCCACACCTCCAGGCTGGTGGCAACTCACGAAGCATCAGAGACCATTCAGGTGCAATTAACCATAGGCAAAACTGCTCTACAGTTTGTAGCATGTTACAGGCCACCCTCTCAAACGCAGGAACCCCACACAGCCTTCCTGAAGACACTGGAGAGTATAAATGTCTCTCCAAACACCATCATATTGGGTGACTTCAACTACCCAAACATAGACTGGGAACATTACTCAAGCCCCAATAGCCTAGCCCAAAGGTTCCTGGAGTTCATAAACTCAAATGCTATGGAACAACTTGTCACCATTCCCATAAGAGGTGAAAATGTACTAGACCTGATCATCACAAACATGGGGACAAAATGCTCCACACCGGAAGTATATCCCTCATTGGTGAGATCAGACCATAAACTAATCTCAGTGGAGATCCACATCCCGCCCCCACCCCCAACAAAAAAGACCACAGTGAAGAACTTCTCAAAAGCCAACTTCACACTTCTTAAGACTGGTGTGGTATCCTTCAAGGCCCCTGAGCCATTGGAAACCACAACCCATGCTGCTGAATCCCTTACAAATGCTTTCTACGAGCTCCTCCAGGATTGCATGGATCAAGCAATCCCAAATAAAATCAAGACCCTTTCCACCAAAGGCAAGCGCCCGATCTGGTGGACCCCCAGCCATAAACTTTACAACAAGAGGGGAAAGCTACTACAAAATAGAGCAAAATCCCTAAAAGGGAAGACATCTCTGATCAATACTAGTAAAAAACTACGATCACTCATAAAATCATCCAAGGCCAACTTTGAGAGAAAAATCACCAAGGACTCAAAAGACAATCATAAGGCCTTCTTTAGCTATGTTAGAAATCTGGGTGGAAACTCCCAGATATGCTCAGAATTAGTCCAAAATGATACAAAAATCACTGAACCCACAGACATTGCAAACATACTGGCAGACCGGTTCAGTGAAAATTTCTCCCCTCCCTCCCCCCCCAAAAGAGAAAAAACTATCCCAGCAGAGTGTAGCCTCCCAATCCTCTCAAATGCCCAGGTGAGAGGTGCTCTCTAAAGCTAAAAACACAGCATCAGTGGGACCGGATGGTGTCCCCGGCTGTGTGCTACATGAACTCAATGAGGAACTAAACCCACACATAAGGCTGCTGTTTAATCTTAGCCTTACCACAGGATACATACCCAAAGAGTGGCGACGGCAACTGTGGTCCCACTCCACAAAGGCGGTGCTTCTACGGACCCTGGTAATTACCGCCCCATAAGCTTAACAAGCCTGGTCTGCAAAGCTATGGAGAGGATCATAATGGAACTCATAAATAAAGACATAGGGGACCTACAGACATTGGATCCTACCCAATTCGGCTTTGTCAAGGGCAGATCATGCCTCTTGAACTTGGTCCACTTTTTTGAAACAGTCACCAAGGCCATTGATGAGGGTAAGGCAGTTCACACAGCCTACCTTGACCTTGCAAAAGCTTTCGACACAATACCCCACTCGGGTATCATAGAAAAGCTCACCAGCTTAAATGTAAACCCATATGTCACAAGATGGGTTGCAAACTGGCTGAAGGACAGAACCCACAGGGTTAGAGTTGCTGGTGCCATGTCATACTCCAAGCTGGTCACAAGCGGTGTCCCACAGGGCTCAGTCCTGGGCCCCCTCTTGTTTGGCATCTACTTTTCAGAAGTGCAGGCAAACATTGGAGGATTGTGGCTGACAAAGTTTGCAGATGACTGCAAACTGGGCGCCATAGTTGAAAATCCATCAGACATAGATATCCTTCAGAGAGGTCTCATAGAAACGGATAACTGGTGCCAGAGCCATGGCCTTAAGATAAACGCCAAAAAATGTATAGTCATACCCTTTGGTAAAAACAAGGTAACCCCAAGTTACCACATAGGTGGCAATCCATTAAGCACAGAAGAGGTCATCAAGGACCTGGGGACCCAAGTTGACAGTAACCTTTCTTTTGACACTCACATTGCCAAAGTGGTTAGGAGGACCTTCTACATTGCCCATCTGATTATGAAGGGATTCACATCCAGATCAAGGGAGGTCATTGTTCCCCTGTACTCTTCACTTATCAGACCAATGATTGAGTACAATGCCCCATTCGGAATGTATCTTACCCGACACCTGCAGCAATTGGAAAGACCCCAAAAGTTCCTCACCAAAAGGATAAAGGGGCTCAAAAATATGCCATATTATGCCCGACTGAAGAAAATCCAGCTCTATTCAGTCGCATACCGTCTGCTCAGAGGTGACCTGTGCCTGACATACAAGGCCATGTCCAACCCGGAATTAATGGACTGCTCCACCTCAAAAAATCCAAATCCACCAGAGCCACAAGAGCAAGAGACTTAAACCTCAACACCGGATATAAATAGGACGTGTTGGAGGGACAGATTCATCACCCAGAGACTCCCTATGCTGTGGAACAGAATCCCGGTCCATGTGAGACAGAGCACCTCGCTGGCTCTGTTAAAGAGGAATCTTGACCAGTGGATGGGAGATCGTAGGTTTACCCCGGGGATCATCTCTGTATCACTGCTGGACAGAGGCACGGCAAACTAATGGGTATAGTATTCTTCAACCTAAGGGGTGGTGAAAGCCACACAACTCTGGCTAGGCTTATAAATGCCCTAGGGCAGATAGCCTAGTATGAACCTATGAACCTATGAACATAGACATGCAGTTTTTTTTTTCTCTTCTAATTCATTTATCATAAGTAACCTGATACTGTACCAAAACTATCCTCTCCCCTGCTCAATTCTTCATTACACATTTTATATCCATTAATAACTCTATTTTCTACCTCTCTTAATAACAGGATCATAACCTCTTTGTAAAACCATGTTGGCTAATTGCCTAATCTCCTCCTTTAAAATTTTCCCATCATTACATATTCTAGACAGGCATAAAAATTATTCACAAGGAAGGGATGCTATCAAATGAGGGGGATGGCAATTGGAGGCATGGAGGTATTGACTACTGTCTAGAAACTTCCTATGTACACCAGAAACAATAGAGCCATCTTCTTTACCCTCCAATACAAGGTCCAAAAAAGCAATCCTGTTACCCTGTTGTAAACCATCAAACAAAAGGCCAAATGAATTATGATATAAATCAGCAACAAATTCAACAACCTTATTATGGCCCCCTTCACAGATAAAAATTAAATCATCTGTATATCTAAAATAAAACTTTACATGTTGTGTCACAAACTCTTTATACAAATTTCTTATTTCAGAAAAAAGACATAAACAGGTTAGCATACATGGGGGCAAATGGTGACCCCATGGCTATCCCGTTTTTGTCTAAAAATTTGATTATTGTATGAGAAGAAATTATTTTTAAGGCAAAAGTCCACTAATTCCACTATGAAATTAGACAATGGACTATCACCTAAAAAAAATAAGACAAAGCAGAAAGACAGTCTTTGAAGTGTATAAACTCTTAACATCTAAGACTATCCAGTACATTTCTGCATTCCACACAACTTGGGAGATGTTACATAAGAAATCAAAACTGTCTTGTATGTATGAAGGAATCCTTTGAACATGGAAGTAATAACCTATGCAGTAAAAGACCTATGTATGAAGAAAATATCTACATGCTGAAACAATGGGCCTCCTTGGTGAGTCACGTATATTTGTATGTATTTTGGGAAACAAAAGAAATGGCCAATCCACTATTTTTGCTAACAATTTTTTTTTCTATGTCTTCCTTAGTGAAATACCCTAAACGTGTCCCCTTCTTCAGATTTGACTATTGCCTTATAAAATTTCTTCTCACTTATTTCATAAACTTCCTGATCTAACAAGTGATCTAAACACATGATATTGAGCTGCATTCATTACTACAATCTTGTTACCTTTATCGGCCGGCTTGATAACTATGTCCTTTCTGTTCTTAAGATCCTGTAAAGACTTCCATTCTTTGTATGTTGAATTATATTTGATATCTTTCTTATTATCCAAAACTTTCTTACAAATATTTTTCCCACCAAAATTAATGATGGAACTGAAATGTAAAACATTTTCATAAATTTACTTACATTAGGAATACTTGATGTATCTAAAGCACAGTATGCATTTGTTGTTAGTCAAATATTTCATACATCTCTTCAAAACATGAATAAAAACTTCCCTCTAACGTTTGCTGTTCTAAATTAGACTCACAAGAATCAGACCCATTAGAAAAATAGATCTTTAGATGTAATTTACATACTAGTCTAAAAATGTCTTGCTTCAAAATAACACATCTGATGTTGTAAATCTTTATTCATTCCTTACTGTTAGGACTTCGGTTCCGTCCACAGAGCTGACACGGCCAGTACCAAGTTTGCGCCAGCCAAAAACTCTCCGCTAAGACCTACCCACAGTGCCCCTCTCATAGTCTATTTAGATCTCGTTTACCATGTTCCTTGTCAGACGTGCCAAGCCTTCTCTCAGCTAAGAGTTAGTTTTTTTTGTGGTTATTTCGAGTCTTTTGTGTTTGTTAGACAGTTTTTATCGTCTAAAGTTATTTCTCATCTCTGCCTTCTTCTTTTCCTGACTAAAACCTACCCACTACCTTGGTAGTACTTTCATACCATCGTTGGTACTAATCCCTCTCTCCCTACCTTAGTAGCCCTTCCTCTTACCTTTTTGGTATTTCTTAGTACTATTGTTGGTACTCTCTTCCTGCTATCTGTACAAAAAAGAAAAAATGCTTTCTTTCACTGTCTTATCTCTTGTTGCTAGTTGTAGTTTGTTGTGTGGTAGTACTAGTGTGTTATAATGGTGGATAAGGCCGAGCCTGGGTTCAAACCAGTGTGATAAGTGCGGGAAAAGATGCCCGATTCTGACTGTCACACCCGGTGTGTTTACTGTTTGAGCTTTGACCACCTTAATGTTTCTTGTGACATTTGTTCTAGCTTCCACAACCATACGTTGGCTGAACGCAAGAACAGGCTTATTCTGAAGGGTATGCTGAAATCACCCTTTGTGGAGGCTCTTTCTGGGACGAAGGTCTCACCACCTCCTAAGCAAAAAGAGGTAAAAAAGCATAAGGAGAAACGGAGTCTTTTTGTTCCGCCATCCCCGTCCTCCTCGGAACAAAGTCGACACTGGGCTTCTCCCGCGCCGTTGGCACAGATAGCTTCAGCACCAGGGTCCCTGTCTTCTCCCTCAATGCCACCTTTGATTCTGACTCAGACTCCTTCCACTGTACCGGCCCCAGCACCATCCCCCGCGGTGCTGACTTTGTGACACAGGCTCTGACTACTGTACCTGCATCAGCACCATCCCCGGCCACTGTGCCGATGCCTTACACAGCTCCACTGGTAATGACACCTTCAATTCTGCAGGCCGAGCACCTTCCTAGAACTAGGTATTCTCTATCTTGTGACCCCTTTTTGGGACAACAATTTAGTCCTTTTCTTGAGAGGCCAGACTCCCCATCGGCAGCGTCCTTCAGATCCATCAGGGGTCTTTTGCAACAGGATGTAGTGAGGGTTGTGGACCAGCTTCTGGCAGCTAGATTATTAATCACCTAAACCGGGTATTCCCCTCCCTCTTGGAGCGGAAGCTCTCTCGGCGTATTCTCCTGTCTGTCCTCCTCCGACCTCCACCCAGGTTTCGGAGACTTCAGTACCAATGGCTATCCCAGTGCGTACTGTCTCGGCTCCGAAAATGGAGGCTTCCTTGTCGGCACCGATTACTCTTGGTGCCATGGCTCCTTTGGAACTCTCGGAGCAGTGATTGGACTGTCAGCACTGTGGCACATTGGCGCCAATTCTTTCTGTCTCACCGTCTACAGCAACGGCTCTCCCAGCAGCTACCGGTCCTCTTGGAGCTCCTCACCTGGAGGCTGGCTCCTTGGGGCAGGGTGCGACCCCGGTTCCGAGGTCATCGTCCTTGGTTCCGGGCTCCTATTCCTCCTCGGGGGGGGGGGGTTGCTTTCGAGGCGATGGAGAGGGTCCTTGCTTCAACAGGCTCGCTGTTGACACCATTAGCATCAGAAACAGAGCTCCCCTCTAGCTTGCAGCTGTCCCACCCTCCTACTCTGGAACCTTGAGCACAGGAGCCACAAGACCTGCCATTCAAGGGAACCCTTTCTCTAGAGCCCTCTTCAGAAGATCCCACTGGGGAGCCACCCCAGAAGAAACTTTGCAAGAGGAAGCATCTTGATTCCCCTGAGGAATCCGTCACTGAAGACATCGATTGCGATGAGGGAGAAGGGTCCCTACGTTGTCTCCCCCAGAAGATGTCTCATTTGGAGACATTCTCGAGATCCTCAAGCAGAGGGGAAGACTGGAAGCCCTCCAACCCTTCTTTGGAGGAATCTGTGTTCTTGCAGTCTTTCTGTGCTCAGCCATCTACTTCCTGGGTGACCCCACCTGCAGATGAATCATTCGACTTACTGTGCAGCATGCCTGGAAGGCCCCAGACAACATAGAACCCGTCCCCTGGAGGGCAGATAAAATTTTGTCCACTCCTGAAGATGAGCCCAGTTGGTCCAAACAGCTGGCAGTTGATTCCATGGTCGTGGCAGAAGATAATTCCACTGATTATCCCCTGAACAGGGAGTCTCAGGCTGTGGACAGACTGGGGAAGTGGACCTACGCTTCAGTAACCTGCCTGAGGAGGTGCGTGATACTGTTGCCTCTCAGCTAGCTACCTTGGAATCATTCTCGAACTTCTCGATGTGCTTGATTTCTCATACTATCGAGGGGGCAGCTCGAGCAGCTGCATCAGGCATTATGAGACGGCATGCTTGGATGAGTTTGTGTAACTTCACAGACTCCTTTAAATCTTCCTTTGTCAATGCGCCTGTTGACAAATCTTCCCTTTTTAGTCCCAAAGTGAGAGAGACTTTCGTGTAGTGAAAAGGATGGAAGGACCTTGTCTGCTGTGGGCATACGTTTTTCCAACCCCCCCCCCCCGAGGTCCTACTCCAGGAATCAGAGGGGAGGAAAATTGTGGTTCAAGAAGTCCAAGGATCTTTTTGTGACGCTTGTGATGCTCAATCCCCCCTTGGGGCAGAGGGGGCAACTCATCCGGAAGACACCCCATTTGGGGCAGAGGGGGTCCACGCAAAAAAGGTGCTAGAGATTCCTTCTCTGGCCGACCCTTCAAGCACTCCTGAACAGCTGCCCGATTGCATTCCTCTGGAAGCAGTCGGGGGTCGATTTTCTCTGCACCTACAGGCCTGGCAACTCATAACGGATGTGTGGGTGCAGAGATAATATCCAGAGGCTATCATATCCCATTCGACCTCACTCCCAGTCCTGTAGAACGAATCCCCGATGTTCCACCCAGTCAGAGGGAGGCTGCAGCCTTTGAAATCCAAAAGCTGCTAAGATAGAGTCATCCAACCAGTCCCACCAGACCAAAGAGGATCCGGCTTTTACTCGAGGTTCTTTTTAGTGCCAAAAAAGACAGGGGACTGAAGACCAATCCTGGATCTCAGCTTACTAAACAAATTCATCAAACCTCAGAAATTCTGGATTGTCACAGTACATTCCATTCTCCCCTTTCTGGGGAAGTACAACTGGATGTGCTCTATAGATCTCCAGGACGCGTATTACCACATAAAGATGGACAAACGCTCCCAGAGATTTCTCCTCTTCCGGCTGGGAACCAATCATTATCAGTTCAGGGTACTGCCCTTTGGTCTCTCGACAGCCCCCAGAGTGTTCACCAAATGTATGGCAGTCGTAGTAGCTCATCTCCAGCTACAAGGATTCCAGGTGTTTCCATATCTAGACAATTGGCACCTTACTGCCACGACCAGGAATCTTTTCTCAGTCTCTCTTACACTCAAGGCCTTGCTCTTCGCCTAGGTATCACGATCAATATGGACAAATCACACGTCTCCAATAAGAGCACTGGAATTCATTGGAGTGATCTTCGACACAGCGTCTTGTCAAGTTTCCCTTCCTCTTCACAGGCTTTCAAAAATAAGAAACCACATTCAAGTCCTCCTCCCACAGACATTTTTACTAGCACGCTGTGTATTACAACTGTTGGGCTCTATGGCAGCAACCATTATCTTAGTACCACAGGGGAGGTTGCACACGAGACTATTACAGTGGCTCCTTTCATCACAATGGTCGATCTTAACCCACCCACTCGACTACAATGACAAATCTTTGTAAGAAAGAAATGCTATGGTGGATGAATCCAGAAACAAATCTTTGGTGTTGACCATTCTGTCTTCCCCAGCCCAGGGCCATGGTGACCATGGACGCTCCCTGTTAGGGTGGGTGGAGCATTTCCAGGGAAAGACAGTCCAAGGCACCTGGTCCCCCATAGAGGCCAATTTGCACATAAATGTCCTGGAATTGAGGGCAGTTCTTTTAGTGTTGCAAGCGTTCCACACATCCCTTCCTTCCGGGACCATTGCAATTCAATCGGGCAACATGTCAGTCATCTGGTACATCAACAAACAAAATGGAACAAGGTCTTACCCCCTGTGTCAGGAAGCCATGAGAATTTGGCATTGGGTGATGGCTTCCAACCGCTTTCTTATAGCAACGCACATTCCCAGGAGTTTCAATCTTATTGCAGCCAATCTGAGAAGGAACATTTTGATGCCTCGCGAGTGGTCCCTCAATCCAATAGTAGCAGAACAGATCTTCCCTGTTGGGGCAGGCCTTGCTGCGACCTGTTTGCTTCACTACTAAACAAGAAATGCAGAAGCTATTTTACCCTGACCCCCCCCCCCCGGGGGAGTCACTGAGGGATGCTCTGATGCATGATTGGCCTCCGGGTCTACTGTATGACTTTCCCCTATTTCCCACCTCGAAATTTCTACAGAAAGCTCAAAGGTTGAGAAGCAAAGTAATCCTCATTGCTCCTTATTGGCCTCATCAAGTCTGGTTGCCATTCCTATGGCCTCACCTGATTCATAGGCTGTAGATCCTGGATCAATCCCA